>NW_010358151.1:1314-103930 GCF_000414095.1 Morus notabilis | reverse complement strand
CTACAGGATAAATGATGATTTTCTCTTCCTTCCCTATCTGATATTGGCGCCACACAGGGATGAGAATCCCCTTAGAATGGCCGGCCATATAGGATAGAGGAAAAGAAGAGATTTTGTTTAAAATTCAAATAGGAGATAATTAACAAGCTTTATCTTAGAGATAGAGATTGGATTCCTTCTAGAAGTTTGACTTTTACTCTATAAATATTATTTTTGAGACAATTTTCGGAATGGTTTTTTGCCCTAATTTTAGAGGTAGCCGAAATTTCTCTATAGAAATTTTGGAAACAATTTTTCAGCCCTAAGAGTTAAGGCTGGCCGAAATTCTCAAGAGAGAAAGGAAGAAAAAATTTTTCTCCAAAAATTCCACATCGTGCATGCGATGGTGTTTGTGGAAATTCGAGTGTTTATTGTAACCCGTTTTGTCTCATGTGTGCCCACACACACGTCTTCGTGGATTCTAGGAATTGACGTGGAAGACATTGGTTTTCTAAACACAAAGATTGGAGCGAGGACTGTTCGTGGTCAAAGAACTCAAGTTATCATCCGAGTCGGCTTCCAGGTATTTTTCCTGATTGAGTTCTTAATAAATGAATTAATGAGATTAATTTATTCGTGCATAAATTAATATAATCTATAGAGTATCTCAAAAGTTTTATGAAAATTTTTGTTATACACAATCCGCCTCTTCCCCCCGCACCACCACGCTTCCGCAGCCGGATTCGATTCGGCGACCAACAGTATCTTCATTAGGGCTCGCCATAGAGGATTTACATCGAAGCACAAGTCCTTTACTTGGCGGCAAGCAAATGAGTCATAGAGATGTACTTGGAGGCAGTATCGTCGTCAAGAGGGAGGCTGACAATGTGCGAAATGGTGACTATGTAGAAGGTGATGAGGTTGGGTAGAGATAAAGATAAGGCAATAAAGCTTGTTCTTGTTCTCTTACGAGTTTGGATTATTCTTAACCACGGGGTATATATAGGTTTTTTTTTTTCTCTTTTTACACTAATATAAAAAAACAACCATTTTATCGTAATGAGAACAAAATAATAACAATATGTTAAAACAGCAAGTATACGAAGCAAAATTATACAAAAAGAAATAACAAAAATATGAAATAACCATACTTGATGTGTCGAATGGATGTTAAATGTAGAGATGCAACAATAGGTTAGGGCCCGTGGGCCGGCCCAGGCCCATCCTGACATAGTGACGGGCTGGGCTGGCATGGCCTGTTACTGTTCAAGGCACGGCCCAGCCCATAAATATTGGTGGGCTGGGCTGGGCTGGGCCAACATATATCAGCCCATGGGCCAACTCGATACGGTCCATGAAAAATCATGGGCTAGGCCAGGCTAGCCCGTCTAGGCCCATGATGGGCTGGCCCAGCCTAGCCCATTTAGGCCCATACTATCTTCATTTTTTTTTTTTTTTTAGTAATTTTGTCAACATCTTATGTATAATTATTCTGATTGTACTCTTTTTACCAAGGTTTTGTCCCACTGAGTTTTCTTTAGAAAGGTTTTTATTTAATGAGATAATCGTAAATAAAATATCCCTTTTCATATTTTTATTAACTATTCAAACTTATATATTTGTTAATTTGTTTAAAAAATAAAAAATAAAAATAAAAATAAAAAAATTGAAAATTACATGCTTAGATGGGCCAGCCCATCTAAACCTATAATGGGTCAAAATGGGCCAGTCCATTCAAAAAGAGGACGAGAAGTGAAAAGCATGATGTGCAATGAAAAAGGCAAGAAACTTATAGAAATCTAGTGCACAACAACAATATGTTAGCACTCTAGAAGGTCCATCTCAGAAAACATATCCCATGAACTCTCGTGGAAGTAGGTATTGATGGCTTGGGAGGGTAGACTGAAGTGGGGAGGAAGGCGAATGGCCTGATTAATGAAGTGGTCAGAGACTCCAGTCACTTGGAATTCCCAATCGAGAACTCTCAACCCTGGGATTAGCCACTACTTAGGCTCTATTGCCCTTGTCAGCCTAACGAGAGCTCCCAGACACCTCGTCGACATGAACAACCCCAGGAATTTCATCCCGAGCCTTCTTGGGCGGAAGAGTAATATCTTGGGTCGACAAAGCGATTGTTGCTCGGGCTTCTCAAGAAGTCATTCTACCTTTCGACTTATAGCTATCGGTAGCCTTCTGTTTCTTTTGTTGGCCTAGAAGAGTGTACTTCATTGTCAGAGTAATTGCTCATGCGAAAGAAAATATGGTACTGAGACTCAACGACGGGTAAAAAGGGATAACTCGACCGAGTTGAATAAGGGAAAAACCTTAGAAAATTTTTAATTTCCTTGAATAAGCTCAGCTGTGGGGATAACTGGTTAAGACGGGAAAGGAAGGTCGACCTGTAGACCGTAAAGTTTACGATTCTCTAATATGTTGAGCAACATGAAGCTATGACTGGAGTTGAGAAGAGCTAACATCTACTCGACTCTTTCCAATGCACTCCCAGACAACTTGGGCCACAATGGATTTTCACCTGCACCAAAAATACAATATGAAAGACTGCTTGATTAAAACTCTAAAAATAGGTCGACGTATAAGGAACCTACAATTATTGCTAAACACAATTTGAACCCCTAAAGGGTGCTCGCTGTCAGAAGGATGAGAATCAAATCGACCGCCAAAGAAGAAGAACTGGGGCTTCTGCCCATGGGAGTTAGATGACTTCTCAATCACAGTCGGTGGAACTAGTGGTTTGGACTTTGTATGAAAGGCGAGGTAGAAGAAGCCCCTTTAACCCGGAGAAGCTCGAAGAGCATAACAACACAAGAACTCCTCGACGCTGATATTGAGGTTGAAATGCTTCCTCCATAGGATGATCATGCAATTAATTGTAATGTTTCTGCACGTACCTATCTCCACTAGTATACATTAAAAGGTCATATTTAGGCAAAATATAGGTGGTGTTTTTTCTTTTTATTAATAATTTGATTTCTATTTTTAAAAAGAATATTAATTTGTTGATAGTTTGTTTTTAATTGAAAACAAATTAACAAAGGTATTTGGATGAATTAATGTTTTCGTCCCGAACTATTGGCCTTGTCATAAAATACCCTAAATTTTAATTTTAGCTTTTCCTTCCTGAACTTTAATAACTCTTGCAAATTTTATCTTTTTGTTAAATTCTTACTTCTATTGTTACTATTGCCCACCATTAATAAACTTCCAAGGTTCCTTATGTCAAGTAAATTAAGAGAAAGTTGATGTGGTAAAAAAAAATGACAACTCTTACTACGTAATTGTACTTCTATGTGACTAATGAGATTGAGCTAATAGAGGAATTGTGTAATAAAAATGGTTCAACGATACTCATTATTTATGTGATGTGTTATTTTTGTTAAAACTCTTAACATGAGTTTTTTTGTTAATTTTTACATTTCACGTGACATTTTCTACCAAAAATTTAGCTGAGAAAAAAATTTGTAAGAGTTGTTGAAATTTGAAAGAAAAAAAAAACTAAAATTAAAATTCGAAGGTTATTTGGTGACAATACCTATAATTCAGTGGGAAAATGTGTAATTTGTCCATGATATTTTGATCACTTAGAGAAAAGCTTGGAGCGTGAGTTAATCAATTCATGTTATAACATAGGTTCGAGATGATTTCTAAAAGATAAGGAATAAGTATCATATAATTTATTAAAATATAGAGTGAAATACAATATTTTTAATGAAATCATGGGGTGGTGGGAGGTTTTTGTTGTTATCACTAAATTTTTTTTTACAATCAGACAAAAATCCACACATAGTTTAACGTAATTACTTTCACTAAAAACATTGGTTCAAATTAGTTTATTAGGCACCGTTTGCTTTGTGAGTTTGAATTGTATGAATTTAAATCTTTAGATTAAACTTATAAGTAGTTTTTTTTTTTTTTTTTTTTTAATTCGAACTACGCTTAGTAATATAAGATCTAAATTAGAAATAAAGTTTAAACTAATGTTAAGTTATTTTATTTTATTTTTTTAAAAAAGAAATGTGAGTTAAAATAGTTGGTGGAAACTTTTGAATTGAGTTTTAAAGAGTAAAATGAGTTAGAACGTGAGAACTTTAGGGGATAAAATTGATTTCAATCTTCAAATTTAGATTCAAATGAACCCTAAACCCAAATTAAGTTCAAAATGTAATGCAACTAAACAAGAATAAATTGACTTTTGGATTCAAACCCACCTCAGCCCTCCAACCAGCATGTACTTAGTTCAAAACTTGATGAACTACGAACTTAATAACATATTTTAAATAAGAAATTTCGTGATAGCTTCTCTGCACTCGTATTGATCTATAAATTTATGGTAACGTTTAAAGTTTATAAATATATTACTCAATGTGTAAGTTATCCTATTCATTTTAAAAATGTTATTCTATCATAATTTATATAATTGTAACGTTATAAAATGCGCAAATTATCATATTTTCGATACAAATTTTAAAAATTCTTCTTCAAACACCATGAAAGTTTCCTCCCTGAAATTTATTTTAAGGGTTGTTCTTTTGCATTTTTGAGTTAGGGTGATTTGAGTGATGTTCTTTGAGTTGAGTTTGAGTTATAATTTGAGTTGAAGCTGTAATTTGAGTTTGTGTTTGAATGTGCACATTTGAGTTATGATTTGAATTGAGAATCTTTTTGAGTTTGTGTTTGGGTGAGTCAAAACTTAAATTTGTATTTAGATAGTATTTTAATAAAAACTCAATGGTGATGAAAAATTTTAATAGGGTATATGGGTGTGGTTTTATTTGTCTTTTCATTGTGAATGCATAGGAAAAAAATTATCTCAATCATAATTAAAACAAAAAAATTATGACATTTTTAAGAATAGAAAAAATAATGTTCATTAACTTGAGTTCGAGTTTATGAACTCGAGTTGAAGGGAAAACTTGAACTCAAATTTAGCCATAAACTCGAGTTCAAACTCGAATTCAAACTCGAGTTCAAATTTAAATTTTATAAAAAAAATATAAACTTAAATAAAATTATAACTCGAATTTAAATTTTTTTTAAATTTTATTGTGAAAGAACAACACGTTAGTCTTTTTCATTTTCCTCTTTTTGTTAGTTATTCCACACAAATGTCAGGAATTCTTCTCCGAGAAGCTCCCTGGAATTTATTTATTAGTCTTTTTCATTTTTTCTCTTTTTGATAGTTATTTCTTTCCCACAAATCATTAATAAATTTTTGGAGTTTATATACAATTATACATAATAATTTTCAAAAGATAGGGGGCAACACAAAATAGACGTTTCCTCTCTTCCTTCCACCTGCACATTTTACACAACTACATGACGCACCAAAAATACCTTTCACAAATTTAAAATTAAATTAAAAAAACATAAATTACAAATTACAAAATTATTTAAATTTAAAGAGAGAAAAAAAAAAGCAAACAAATTAGCCCATTTTCCATTGAAGCTCAAATGCGAGCTTCGTTTGACAAACAAACACCACGACCATAACGACAACAACAACAATGCCTCTAAGCAAGGACGCCATTTTCATTTCCTCTCTTGTGATCCTCTGGTACTCCTCCAACATTGGCGTTCTTCTCCTCAACAAGTTCTTGCTCTCCAACTATGGCTTCCGATTCCCAATCTTCCTCACAATGTGTCACATGTCGGCCTGTGCCATCCTCAGCTACTTCTCCATCGTCTTCCTCAAGGTCGTCCCTCTCCAAACGCTGAAATCGAAGCCTCAGCTCCTCAAGATCGCCACTCTCAGCCTCGTATTCTGCGCCTCCGTCGTCGGCGGCAACATCTCACTCCGATACCTCGCCGTCTCCTTCAACCAGGCCGTCGGCGCCACCACGCCCTTCTTCACCGCGCTCTTCGCTTACCTCGTCACCTTCAAGAGAGAGGCCTGGCTTACCTACGCCGCCCTCGTCCCCGTCGTCGCCGGCGTTGTCATCGCCAGCGGAGTATGATCTTGTGTGCCTTTTTTGATTGGATATATTTTTGTTTGGAATTTGTTTGTGCGTAAATGTGGGATCTTTCCTGGTTTATTAATGACTAATCCTGAATTTGATGCTTAAAGAAACTGATTTTGGTCTCAGTATGCAGTTACAGATCTGAAGTTTTCGTTAATTGGATTGATTTTTGTTTGGAATTTTGTTTGTGCATAAATGTGGGATCTTTCCTGGTTTACTAGTGATTAATATGGAATTCGACGCTTAGAAACGAATTTTGGTTCGATTATGCGATTGGAGATCTGAAGACTTCGTTAATCGGATTGATTTTTGCTCGGTATTTGTCTGTGCGTAAATCTAGGATCTTTCCTGGTTTATCTCAATGTTTCGATTTTGTCAGAGATCAATCTGGAATTTTGATGCTTAGAAAAACTAATTGTGGTCTAATTATGCAGCACAGATCTGAAAGTTTTTTGTCAATTGGATGAGTTTGTTGTTATTTTTTGTTCCCAAATCAGAATTGTTTTGTGTATCAATGTAGGAACTTTCCTGGTTTATCTTGGTGGTGGTTATCAGTTTTGGACTCTTCTATTTCTGAAAGTCTTTTAAGTAATTTTCATTTCTAATTTTGAAATTAATTGTGTCGTTTCACATAACATTAAAGATCTGGAAGCTTATTTACTTGGTTTACTGAGCGGTGATTTTTGCTGAAACTGGGTGATCTTTGTTTGGTCCAATCTCTATGTTGTCTTTTTCTTTTTATGGTAATGGCTCAATATATGTAATAGGTCACGCATTGGGGGTGAAAAGTAAAGTTTTTGGATGAGTATTATTCCCCCCCTTTTTTTTTGGGTGAATGAGTATTGTTCTAGTTTGATTCAGAGGAGTCTCGGTTAAATTTCTAAGATTTTGGAAATGTCAGATTTGTCTTTGAAATCTAGGATGGAAGTATAGCAGGACAAATTATTTATTTGTGTATTTTCCCTGAGGATGAATTATCTGCCAGAATATATAAAGTAAGAATTTTATCGGCTGGGAAAATTCTAAGAACTCTAGTTGCTTGTGATCTAATCTCCAATGAGTAATGCAAATCGCCTCCGTCTCTGACGCAATGTATAGGAGTAGAAATGGGATATGTCATGGCTTTTGGATTACATTTCATGTAAGAGACATTACTTGAGTGGTCTTTTTAATGTTAGTTTGGCAAAACTTCAGACTTGATATCCTGAATGATCTGTAGTACTTGTTGGCTGAATCAAATGGGTTTCATTACAGCCTTAAATGGATTGCTAAGGTTGAGGGAGTTTCGGTGTTTATTGTATGAAGTTGCATTTTATAATGGTTGCTTCTCAATTTCTTTCCTGTTCTCAAACAGTAGTTTCTAAAATAATCATACTTTGATCAATATTATCAATCAGATTGAACTGGTATCAGATACGAGACTTCTCCTAAACAAACATGCTCTTATTAAAAGTTTCTAATTTTGCATCGTCATCTTAATGTTTAACATTAGTGATGTTTCTGTATGTGATGGAACTCTGAGAATGAATTTTACTTTTTTGATCCTATGTCAATATTTTCTCCTTTGCAATTTAGATAAATAAGGAGAGCAAAACAGACATACGTGCATACATCTATTGAGCTGTTTCTTTGATTGACTGATAAAGAGCGTTGGATGTCTATTAATTTTAGCATGGCCTTTCTTTATGTTCTTATGTCTTGATTGGTGATAGGGTGAACCGGGTTTTCACTTGTTTGGCTTCATTATGTGCCTAAGTGCAACTGCTGCAAGGGCCTTTAAGTCTGTTCTTCAGGGCATCCTGCTTTCTTCTGAAGGGTATATCTTCTATTTTCTCTCTTTTTTTTTCCCCCGTACTGTCAAGAAACTTTTATCTGTCTAGCAGAGGTGACAAATATGCTTCGAAAAGGGACATGTATTTCATGATATCTTTCTAGTGAGGCTACTAAGGAGCAAATATGCTTCAAAGTAGGATATGTATTTGGTTACGATGATACTAAAATACTACCAGTAAATGTTAAATGTGAAAGATAGACATCATAAAACTAAGATCATACTAGATTGTTTTCATCCTAACCCCGCTAATTTTTTTTTTTTTTTAAGAAAGAAAGGAAATACTACGTATTAAGACCTTTTTTACTTCCCCAGACTATACAAATTGTAGATAGAATTTCACTATACTGTCAGGAAACTTTTTATCTGTCTAGCAGAAACTGTGAAGTACTTGAATCAGTATTTCTTACTATGTTCTAATGTCTCATACTTGCAGGGAAAAGTTAAACTCAATGAATTTGTTGCTCTATATGTCCCCAATCGCTGTGCTAGTATTACTGCCTGCATCACTTGTAATGGAGCCAAACGTCATGGAAGTTACATTAGAGCTCGGAAGAGAGCATAGATTCATGTGGTTACTTCTTTTTGTCAATTCAGTACTGGCTTATTCGGCTAATTTGTCAAATTTCTTGGTCACTAAACATACTAGTGCACTAACACTCCAGGTTTTTTTCCCCCCTTATTATCCTATTTCTTCCTTAATTTTTCTTTCAAATTTATTCTTCCATGAAATACCACTGGTAAATCCAAGCTGTCTATAAGATATTTAAATAAATTTTAGCGAAAATGAAAAGCTAATGACATCAAGTAATGAAGAATTGTATAAGACCATATGGGGGTTCTGTCAACTTAAAACTACAAAGGAAACAAGAAGAAGAAAGGCTTGCCTATTTTTGTTTACGGATTTGTCTTGAGCATTCAATATTTAGGATAAGATATTCTGTTAAAACTATATAGTACTGTTAACTGGCGTCTTGGTGCTATGAAAATACCACCTAATGTGATATGTGAGTTATCATTTTTCAATAGGCTATTCTATAGGCGGAAATACATATATCATCCATTGGAAGATAACTACCCCTTTTCCATTGGAAGATAACAACCCCTTTTCCATTGGAATAAGAAAGTTAGAAAATAATTTAGTTAAATAACTTGGAAAATATCAACATATTATTACCATAATGATATACTACGATCAAGAAATGAGTCTTGGAGCTCATTCCTCTGAGTCCCTTTGTCACTCAGCTTGTGCTATTACAACGGCAATATTAAGTGATTGATTTTCATATCAAATAGAATTTAATTCATTCTTAATGTATGCTTTCTTATTTTCTACTGCTGTTGAACCCTCATCTTGATCTGCCACTGAAACTATGTCATGATCAGGTGTTAGGCAATGCAAAAGGTGCTGTGGCTGTTGTGATCTCTATACTTCTGTTCAGAAATCCGGTCACCGTCATGGGCATCGGCGGGTACACAGTTACCGTAATGGGGGTTCTGGCATATGGGGAAGCAAAGCGGAGGTTTAGATAAGTAACTCCCTGCATTAACCATATTTAAGTATGGTTTATTTCGACTGAGAATTTTCTTTAACGAGGCATTGACTTTAAGCTCCAACTAGATTCTTGGTGGATATCATTTTGTTGCATGCAAGGAGAGAGGGAGAGAGAGAGAGAGAGAGAGAGAGAGAGAGAGTATTATTTTAGTTTAGTTTTGTATTTATCATATTATAGTTATTATCCGATTCCCACTTCCCATGATCCTAAGCAGTTCCTTGTCCTTGCCATTGTTATCCTATAGAAATTGTTGTTTGTAACTCTTATAGGTACCGTCTTTATTGGCAGATTATATCATTGTTGCGAACTCAATTCCCATTAATAAATTATGGCTGCTAGTTGCTACCAATATTTGATATGTCTTAGGCTCTATATTGTGGGCAATATATATTGTTTATAATCTACTTTTTATGATATTGAGCAGCATTAAACTGACTAGGCTCTATCTTCTGGTAACGATTCATCTTATTGCCACCATTAACAAAATATTAAGACTTGACCTTCTAGCTCTTATAGGACCTTTTTGAAACAACTTATTGGCAAAACTAAAATATCAAGACCTTGTTGATTTTGAATTGAGCATGAAACGGCATTTTGTTTTGGACATTAGTGTTTAAGAACTATTTATCGGGATCATTTGAAGTTGGACTGGTCAGTCTCTTACTCTATTTGTCATTCGGAAAGATATAAAACCCTCAAGGCTTCTCGAGGTGCGAGGCCTAAGCCTTGAGGCTCAAGTCTTAAGCCTCAGGGCTTTCAAGGCGCGAGGCGTATATCTATCTTGAGGCTTTCCAAAGGCATTTGGCGCAAGCCGTGACGCGTAACTACTTTAAGCTTTTGAGGCGTGAGTTCAAGAAAAAAACACCAAGCCATATTGATTGCTGCTTGTTTTTCAACCGTCAGTAAATTGCTTGTCAAATGCTGAACTTTTATCCATTTATTTGTACTTCTCAATCTTAAATATGCGCATAAAGAGTACCTTGTGATGTTTTCTCCAAATTGAACTATACAGAGAAAAAATTATCAGTCTTTTCGAGAAATACAAAATCTCACCATCCACGATTTTGCTGGCTTCTTCTGAATGCTGATATTATACAGAATTTTCCTTTTTCTGATCGAATTTGTATGAAGCAGGATGAAAATAGTGAAACAAACTGAAAACATTCACCGAGTAGTGAAGTACAATCTCAAACGTAAAACCGTTGAGCAAATTCCAGACTTTTTCAAGAGAATAAACAAATTATTGTAGAAAGTCTCGAGGCAAAATTCATAGATGCAAGCACTTTTTGTGAATCTCTCTCATAAAGAGCCACATAATGTGCCTAGTGTTTCATTTTCTCATTCCAATTTTGACTTGGTCAATAACTAGTTTCCGAGCTATACTCTGAGATTGGGTGCCTTATGTTGAGCAAGAGCCAGCAATGTGCCTTGTCAATTTGATTGGAAGCCTCAGAAATTCCTGCAAAAGATCTCAAGAGAATGAGATGTTTTTGTTTAGAGTATTGATCAAAGGGGTAAAATCATTTTAGTACTCTCTGTTATGACGAAACTTCTCATTGGTAACCTATATTTTTAATAATATTAAGATGCTACATTCATTTTTAAAGAAACCTTAGGAACAAACTAGTTATGGTTTCTCCTGCAACCAGGCCGTCGGCACCACCAAGCCCTTCTTCACTGCACTCTTTGCTTACCTCGCCACCTCCAAGAGAGAGGCCTGGCTCACCTACCTGACCGTTGTCCCCGTCGTCACGGCATCGTCATCACCTACAGAGGATGATGTTATACTCCTTTGATTGGATTGATTTTAGTTTGGAATTTGTTTGTGCATAAACGTAGGATCTTTCTTGGTTTATCTCGGTGTTTTGATTTTGTCGTTGGATTAATCTTGAATTTGATGCTCCAAAAATAGTAAGAGAAATGCTAGTGTCACGTGTCAAACAATGAATGTAAAGAATAAGAAAGAAAGTGACAGAATGACGTTAGCATTTCACAATATAGTATTCATTTTTATAAGAATAAATCTCCATTACTCACAAAAAGGTGGGTCCCATTAAATTAGATTTTACTTAACCACCTAGCAGAACCAACCTTATGCGAGTAGCGAGGTTTTAATCTCATGTAGATGAATAGGAGTGCTCATGCAGCTACTAGGTAAAACAGGTAACAAGAGGAGTTTGGCCCTTTAAGAGGTAGCAATTCGCGAGGGCCAAAAGCATACCAGCTTATGTTGCTTCATCTTCATTAACGCAAAAGTGCTTAAAACCAATTATTCTACATCCCACCCCATAAATTTACAATTTTCGTAAAATGCAAGATTTTTCATATAAATTTATTTATCACAAGACCTGTATGCGGTAATCTATCAAAAAAATAAAAATGATAATAACTTGATACTAAAATGTTCTTGACCTGTGTACCCAATTATATAACCACCCATAAATCATAATTATACCAAAGTAGAGATACTACAACATTTTTTTTATTCTCTAAGCAATCAACGTAAAATTCAAAGATTTGCAAGACTCCAAATTATATTTCAAAAAGGAATTGTGTTCCCATACATCAGTTAATGACTAAAAAAGAAAACTCAAAGGTACAACTTAATAAAATTTTTTTCACCTAACACCTACTAACGTTTGCTGTAAGATAGGAAAATATAGATGTTGTAATGATTTGAACGGAAAGTATATGTTTTCAAGAGTGTGAAAAAAGGGCAAAAGGCATTCTACTGGTCAGCCTAGTCACTAATAGTTAGCTACTTTTTTTTTTTTCTTTTTTTCAGCTTTTGCTTCTCCGAATCTTTAAGCAAGATCTGGGCCGCTAGGGAGCTCTTCATAGCCATCGTGGTGCTTGGTTTTGATTTCAACTGGGATGCACTTGAGGACAACAGCAACTGGCATACTAACAAATCCAATTAAGACACTGAGTAACCATAATTGCCAGTTTAGTGGCACGGTGCTTGCGAATGTGCCCAAGAACTCGATTATGACGGCTTGGAAGGCCACTGTGCAAAAGATGACGCCAAGGAAAACCCAGCTGCTAAACATGCCGCGGAATATGTTTATCTTCTCTATATCTCGGCTGTTTATCTCATTAAACACCTGCAGAAACATACAGAAAGAAGCACTATTATGCCCGTGTCCAAACGAGTAACTCATCCGAGATTGCTCCTTTTGTCTAGATGCATTGCATATAAAGAATGAGCTTTTTGAAGACGAAGAACATGAATACGAATATACGATATGTCGAATCAGATTTGGAGTAGGGTAGATTCTTATTTGGATAGATATACCTGGCAAAACACAAATGCATTGAATATCAAAGTGTTGAGAACCATAGTTGCATCTGAACCATTAAGTCCTAGAAGCTGCTTCCCGGTGAAATTTAGCACTGCAAGGACGGCCAATTGGTAAATGCTCTGACCGATGATATTCCTCCACATGGCCTTTGTGATGAAGCTCGCACCCTTCGGTACAGGAGGCCTTTTCAGAAGTTCATCGTTAGGAGGTTCTGTGGCCAGTGCCAGTGCACCAAGAGTGTCCATAATCATGTTGACCCACAGCAGTTGCACAGCAGTAAGAGGAGCAGAACCTGACAGTGACATAGAAAGTTATCATAGTGCATAATAATAGAAACACTGCATGGAAAAGAAGAACCAGCTAGACCAACAAACCTGAGATGCAAGCAG
Organism: Morus notabilis; assembly: GCF_000414095.1. Classification (NCBI taxonomy): domain Eukaryota; kingdom Viridiplantae; phylum Streptophyta; class Magnoliopsida; order Rosales; family Moraceae; genus Morus; species Morus notabilis. The sequence continues at coordinate 90,898 of NW_010358151.1, read as the reverse complement.
AAAAAAAATTTAGCACCAGAGCTACTACATTAACTGTCAACTGGAACTGAACGAACTTTTGAATGTTTATGTATACCGAACGTCCCCATCTGGCTACATTTACAATAGTTGCAAAATTGTCATCCATTATTATGACGTCGGCGTTTTCTTTAGCAACCTGCACAAAATATGCACAAAAAAAGGTCATGTTGAGAACATTTAAAAAAAAGCATCAAAAAAATACAGCAGCAGAACATGATGACCAAAGCAGAAACATATTAAAAAATAGCAACATGCTATCAAAATTGCTAAACTATTTGAATAATTGACTGGAACCTTTTTCCCATGAAGCAGATGTATAGGGAAACATACAGGTTAGCAGATTGCAACATGCACACAACAAAGTAAATGGTAACCAGAAACCAACACATTAGATGATAAAGAAGAAAAATATCTATTGCATTAATCACGCGACAGATTGGCTTGTAAGAAAAATAAATGAATGTTTTAAAGTTGCAAATGCACAGACCTCTGTTCCTGCTATGCCCATAGCAAGTCCGATGTCTGCTTCTTGCAGAGCAGGAGCATCGTTGGTCCCATCACCAGTTACTGCAACAATCTCACCGAACATATTTCTCAAATTAGTCACCAAGGTGTGTTTGTCCAACGGCAAAGACCGCGCCACTACCTGTGTCCATATGAAGCATAGAGAAGTTGAAGCATCATCAATAACACATAGCAGAAAAAGTAAATTATTTGTGCACTACAATTTTAGGTACCTGGATTCTGGGTATAATGTCTCTCATCTGTTCAGCAGACAGATTACGAAACTCCTGTCCATCTATGGCCACACCATCTGGCGTGAGTATGCCGCATTCTTTAGCTATGGCCTTAGCCGTGTTTATATTATCGCCAGTTACCATTCTAACAGTTACTCCAGCTGCTAAACAAGTCTTAACAGCATCTTTTACCCCCGGACGCACAGGGTCTTTGATTCCAACAACTGCTACCAATGTATAGCCTTCTTCAGGGATTGTCCTTTCATCGGAAGAGTCATCCATGTCTTTGAAAGCCAAGCATAGAGTTCTCAGAGCTTCAGAAGCAAAGGAATTTATAACATCCGTTATATTGCTTACATGTTGGTCCGATAAATCAAGAGGTTCTCCATTTGGGTCAACAAACTTATTACACATTCTCAATATTATTTCTGATGCTCCTTTGCAAAAAGCACGCTTCCTGCCATTAGGCCGAGCAACAAGTAAAGACATCTTTTTCCTGACTGAATTAAAGGGCTCTATCTTAAGTATGCTAATGTTTCTACGCTGCTCATCAAAGTCAGCACCCAAAAGCAAGCCGAATTCTAATATTGCTGTCTCCGTAGGAGATCCATAAATGGTGATCTTTCCATCCACATTAACAACTTCAGAACCAGTATTTTGAAATATAACTTGCAGAAGGAGGCTTAAAACCTCTTCAGATAGTTCAGATTTTAGCATGTCTTCACTCTCCTTACCCTTTATCTCTATAGATTTTTCACATAACCAAATTTTAGTAACCACCATATGGTTTGTAGTTAAAGTTCCTGTTTTGTCCGTGCAAATGCAACTTGCAGAACCCATTGTTTCACATGCGGCTAGATGTCTCACAAGTGCCCTTTCAGTCATTAATTTGTTCATTGCAAAAGCAAGGCTCAGTGTCACTGCCAATGGTAATCCTTCAGGAACTGCAACGACAATTATAGTTACTGCAATAGCAAAGTAGTTCAAAAGTGCAAGTCCATCAGTTGAAGACCAAACAGTGAACTGATGATGAAGTGCTTTTTCCACCAAAAATCTTCCTGTCAAAATCAGAAACGTAAGCACTGCAAAACCCAAACCAATTTTACCAATAATCGTAGCAACACCATTCAGCTTCACCTGCAGTGGGGTCTCATCTTCACCCCCTTCACTTAGTGTCTCCATCAACTTACCCCATTCAGTCCTCATGCCAACTGCTGTTACCAACATTTTCGCTGATCCATCCTGCACTTTTGTTCCGGATAGAAGAAAAGGTTTTTCTTCATCTACATTAACTGGCTCGCTCTCCCCTGATAAACTTGATTCATCAATCAGCAAACTATAACCAGATATAAAAATCCCATCAGCTGGAACTTGGTCTCCGATTGACAAATGAACGATGTCTCCAATAACCAAGTTATATATGGAAATTTTTTGTCTCTTACCGTCCCTAGTAACATGGACAAATATCTTCTTTTTCTCTTCATCCAACTTCTTGAATTGCAGGGATTGCTTGTAGTCACTTATGGCAGTAACCATGACAACCAGGATAATACTAAGCAGGATTCCTGAACCATCATACATGCCCTTTGGCCACCCTTCAGTGGCAATTCCAACACCTATTGAAACTGCAGCGCATACCATAAGAATGATGAGTGTTAAATCTTGTAGTGCTTCCCATACAAACATCAAAAAGGTTCTGGCTTGTTTCTCTGCATAACGATTGACCCCAAAAATATTTTGCCTGATAGGTAAATCCCTCTCGCCAACCCCTTCATTCACTGAGACGGAGACTTTTCTTGCTATTCCATCAACTCCGCCGTGAATTTTCAAGGCCCTAATATCATGGCTATGTACAATTGATGCAAGCTCATCAGGGTGAATACCAAAACCCGCTTCCCTAGCCTCTTCAGACAACTTGTATTCAATTCTACCACCAGCTGCACAACAGAAAATGCAATTAAACAAGATATTAGGAGAACAGAGAATCTTGCTGAGCACGGACAATACCATCGATGAACTGCAGTGCTGCTTTCTGAACATAAAGAGCAACTCGTATCTTTTCCTGGTAAAGCAAATGAATATGGCAAGTCAAAACACTGACGAAAATCATATTCTCGGAGGTATAATTATTGAAAAATTGGAAACTTAACTTAATGGACTTAAAACGAATGTGATAGCAGAAGCCTCAATTTCTCTACTTGAAATTTTGAGATTTGCAATATCTGAGGCATCTAATAGAATTTGCTTGATTTTCCCAGCAATTATTTGTTCATAGAATTAGTAAATGATAGTAAAAACCAAAAAAAAAAAATGCGATAACATAAGTGTTTAGTAAAATTAATGCTGACCATATCGTTGTATAGCCTTTTTGAGTGATGTTTACTCAACACTAAGTTAAAATAGCAGAGATAATATAATACTCCATTTAAATACGTACTAGTTTTACCAGTGGGCTTGTACTAAAATTATGGAACAATTATTGTAACTTCACGGTTTTATTTTAGGGTAGTAGGTAACGCACATGATACTAAAAGAAAAAAGGTTTCAGTACTTCGATTTTTCATTTCAAAAAGAAAAATTACGTAGCTTTTATCTTTGTAGTAGAGATAAGCAGCTTTTTTTTTTTATAAAAGGGGGGAAAAAGAGTCAGCATGATTGACTAATAATATTAGATATTCTTAGGCCAGACACAAATAACAATTTTTTAAAAGGAAAAGAAAAAAGAAGCCATCAGCATTGACTAATAATGTTGGATATTCTTCGAGCCAGAGAAATAAATTTTTACAAATTTAGATGGAATTTTTATTTTAGTTTACATGAAATACTTGTCATAACCAAATAACTCTCTTGTGAGTTACATAAAACTCTAAATAATTATGCAACTATATATATTATTATCTAGGATGAAGGAATTTGAATTTAATATTAGAGATAATGTAAACTTACTTTAAACTACGCTGATGATCGCTGTGCAACTCTATTTAGCATTGTGCCTTTTTTTTTCCCTTAATTTCGAGGCTTTTAATGTTAAGGCTTTCAATTTTATAGTTGATTTGGGGATTTTTTATTTACTTATTACATGTAAATATAGTATTTAGTATTTACCAATACCTATTGAATATTAACTATTTATGTACTAAATAGATTAATGAATTATCTAATATTTATCATTTTTATACCTAATAAATGCATTATTTATCTAATCTTAATCAATCTATTTACTTAATAAATAAGTTACTTAAAAAATTTAATACTTATTAAATACATTATTTGTCTAATATTTACCAAATAAATAGATTAACCTATTATTTAGTAAAGAAAATTTACCTACTATTCAGAGTAAATTCTTTACTTACCTAATATTTACCGACTAAATAAATCTATCTACTATTTTCTTGGTAAATCTATTATTTAACTAATATTTAGGGTTTTCATTTGGAGTTTTATGATTCATTTAGTTCATGTATATATAGTCTTTACCAACACCTACTCAATATTTACAAATTTTGTACTTAATAAATAAATTAGTTACCTAATATTTACAATATTGATAAATTTACCTAATATTCAATTAGTAAATATATACCGAGTTACTAAATTTACCTAATGCTTATTATAAATCTATTCGTACTTGCATAATATTTATCAATTTATATAGTAAATTTTATTTAGCAATTAACCCAAAAAACAATATCACTCATGTTTATAAATAATAAATCAATTATTTACCTAATATTTACCAATTTATTTTCTCAATAAATAAATTATATATCAATTTTTGTACTCAGTAAATTCTTTGTTTACCAAATATATAGCAAATAAATAAATTATTTACTACTTTTTATTTGTTTATTAATTTTTCTTTCAAAAATAATGTTTACTAATTCCTATATATTTCTTTCAAGGCCATTGACAGATTAAAAATTTGTCAAGAAAATTGAAATATGCAATATGTTGAATTGTTAGTGTAGAAAACATAGAAGCCATTTGTTAAAAATAAAAATACAAAAATAAAAAAATAAAAAAAAATAAAAAAGAGAAAATTTAACTTATTGCTCCTAAAATAATTCTCTCTAAGATGTAATAAACTAATAATTTCCATTGAAAATCTATAAAACCATCCATCAAAAATAGGAAACCTTTCACAAAGTCTAAAGGGATGCCATACCCCGTCCTAGAAGCAGGACGGTTGTGTTGAAAGCAACTTGCATTTAGTATAGGAAAACTTTTTTTTTTTTTTTTTTTTTTTTGTCCCCGATGGGCATGGTGGGTCTACTTTTGTGTTTGATATGTTGGATCTTTAATTTAATATTGAGCTTATATGTGAATAATTATGTGTTGGAGACTGTCATATAAGATTAAGCCCATTTAAAAGTGGTCTACTAAGATTTAGGTAATTTGAGCTTTAATGTATCTGATAGGGTGTGGGCTCTTAATGTGTACAGATTTAAAGATAATTTATATTTTTATGATGGACTAAAATAGAAATACCAAAAAGATAATAAGAAATTATCTATATATAATAGTTATAGTCTACAGATTATACATATTATTATTCTATTCTTTTCTGACATCCCATCATCAAAGAGAGCAGGGAGAAAGTTAAAGAATTCTCTAAAAAAACGTGTTAATTTAGAAGAGAAATCGTATAATTTTAGAGAATAATTTACTATTATGGATTTAAATACGCTTTCGTTTATTAATCTATTAATTTTTAGTGACTGTTTCCTGAATTTTGAGAGATATTTTACCTCTTAAGTATATTTTCTAACATGATAGGGATGAATCTCATCAAAACAAATAGACTGTTCGTTAATATAAACTTACGTACGGAAATGACAGAAAACGACACATAAAAATAAACAGAAAAGGAACTGGGTAGCCGATATAAAAGAATTCAATCCAAAAAAAGAAAAAGAAAAGAAAATAAATGTATACATCAAAAGTTTAACAGATGTCAGCAGAAGAATATCTTCGATAAAAAATTGTAAAGAAGATGACGAGCATGAGCATCTGATTCTCTTTCGCTTAATACGTGCTTACTGCTTAACTACTAATAACCAGATGCTAACACAATCCCAACAAAAAAAAAAAAAAAAAAAAAAAACATAATCCTAAAAATCTCTCCCATCAATGTACTTTGTTTAATTTTTCTATTGTCCCACATTAATGTGCCTGCTGACAAGAGAGAAACATCGAGGAAGTTTCGTCCCTTGTCATTATCAAAAGGTTAAAGTCAATAGCTCCTTTTTCTTCAAGTATTATATCACAACCACTACATCTTCAAGCGACTTTTTTGTCTCTTTTCTTTTTCTTTTTTCAATTTTGGAAATTTCCAGTTATTTGTCTAATATCTAGGGCAAAGGGACAGTCTCCAATGCGTGCAAACGCATCAGAGAGAGTCATCTTATTTGAATCAATAGATGCGTTTGCACGCAAAGAATGTTGGGCCTTTTTAGTTTCTTTTTTTTTTTTTTTTTTGAAAAAGCCAAGTTGGCTATGCATGTATTTTGGTGCCAATCTTTCCCAGTGAAAAGAAATTGAATTCTCTTTAATTGTTTTAAACTATTAGGCTGTATTTATTTATAGATTCAAACCATCATTTTTAATTCTTTTATAATATTTTTTTCTCATAAAAATTTAAATATCATAATCATGAATTATAATTTAAATCATTTATTTATAGATTCAAACCATCATTTTTAATTCTTTTATAATATTTTTCTCTCATAAAAATTTAAATATCATAATCATAAATTATAATTTAAACTTATAAACTACACATCTTTAGTCTTTTATTAAATTTTTATTGTTTTTGTCCTTTTACTCGGATGTAATTTTGTGCAGCTACACAATAAATCCAGTTCGTCTTAAGACATAGAGTTCAAATTATAGTTTAAATTTTTTTTTATAGCGTTTTTTATCAGAAAAAGTACAAATTTATGTTCAAATTTTTTCAATTCCGCCTTACGATAAAAAGGATTAGAAGCTGTGCGTCAGCAACAGAATTATTGAGCGGCCTGATCCAGAACACCCAATCGGATAGCGCCACGTCAGCATATAGTCCGAAAACGATGGTCCCAATTCTAATAAACATTGGGGACACCAGATCATTAATACAGGACAGACAAGTGACACAAAGTCACAGCCTATATAGCGTCCACTTGTGTTAATCTATAATTCCGGTCTTTTGCCCGTCAAGAGTGCAATAACCATTTTCAAATATACTACCGGCCTTGAGCAAGATAAAAAATAAATAAACTACTGGTCAAATAGTAGTGGAAAAAAAAAACCCCTAAAAATTAGTCAAAATACGTTTGTTTGTTTAAATAATTAATTCTATTATTATTTTTTCTTCTCGTAAAAAATTTAAATTTTAAATATTAAAATTAAAAATTATGATTTAATTATACCTACTAAATAGATCTAAAAGTTTATTGTGCTGGTGCACCTATTTGAATTCAAAACTTTTGATAAATTGGATTTCAAATTTGAAAACTTATTGAAACTGTAGTCCAGAAGCTGACTGACTGACATTAATTAATGGGCGAAAAAATCTCAAAATGCACTTTATAAATTTTGAGAACCTTTAGTTAGAGGATTCAAATTATGTGATTCGAATCATTTTTAATTTATGTGTATTTTTTATGAGAAAAAATACTATAACAAACTACGAATCATGATTCGAATAAGAGAACGAATCTTTCTACCAAACATCCTCTTAGTTGACATTTTAGAGCTTGATTTACTACCCACTAATTGATTACTGTAATCAAACTGAATTGCATTGTTGATGATTATCAACAGAATTGCATTGTCAAGGTCCATTTTATAAATAATGAAAAGTCTAAAGTGCATAAGTCTAAAGTGCATGAGAATAATTTTATCCCATTTAAATCTCGTTTATTTCACTGAATTGAATTTATAATTCGAGTTTTGTTACAGTAAAAAGTTCTCAGAAACAGTTACATTTAATTTTTTTATTACAGTAAAAAATTTTCACGTAATATTAAATCTTAACTCAAATTAAAAACTCAAATTAACGAACCAACGGAAACTAGAAAGTTAAACACGATTTCTACGCGGAGCACTTTCGCTATCCCAGCTAGCTACCTATTTTGAGAAAGCCATTAAAGATAGTGGATTGAAAAAGAAAGGACAGGTACCCAAAAACAAAAACAAAAACAAAAAGCAAGGACTCTGTTTGGATGCCGAGAAAAAGAGTGAAAACGTGTTAAAGCAGCAATAAACACAAAAATTAAAACAAAAAAAAAGTAAAAAAATCAAAATGATTACTCGGAAGTTCTCAGCCATTGAGTAAAATCAGTCTAATACTAGATGAAAACCTAAATAAACGAAATGACTTATGACGATATTACAAAAATAATAATAACAATTCAAAGTAAAACATAGATTAGCGAATTGTTGAAATTCGTCAATATTTGCGTTCAATTTTTCTTTCAAATTCGAAAACGCTCTTATATTGCAAATTTTTGGATCTAACCAAACAGAAAAAGAAAAAATTACGCATATAGAAAGGAATACTGAGAAATGGCAATGGAGAAAAACCTGGATACTTTTCCTCTTCTTGTCGGCCGCATCGCGCTTGGCGAAATCGGCGATGAAACGGAACCTCCGGCGAGGGTTCTTGACGACGGCGCCGACGGCAGATCTCCATCGGCGTTGAGCCTCCGGCGACGGGCGCTTGTTCTCCACATCGAAGTCCTCCAAGCTCCACAGCTTTTCCATATCTCGCTTTTTCAAGCTTTCCGTACGAGTCTCTCTCTCCCTCTCTATAACGGAAACGACAAAAAGAAGAAGACGAGAAGAGGCTTAAGGAGAAAGTGAACGGAAAGTTTTATTGCGTTGGCGTGTGTATATATATAATTAATCCAAAGCAGAGATGGTCCGTCGCTGGTATGACGAGAGAGTGAGACCGAGAGAGAGAGAGAGCCAGACAGCCTTTCAAGAAGACAATCACCTTATTTAATACTGCGCTGTGTTTGTCCTATGACTCCATTATCGCTATTAATTTCTTACCATTTTTTCTTGAGTACTGAACAATATTCCACAAAAAGTGATGGCATTGATTTTGACTTTTTTTTCTTTTTTCTTTTTTTTTTTTTTTTTTTTTTTTTTTTTTTTTTTTTTTTTTTTTTTTTTTTTTTTTAAGGAAAAGCTTATGGTGGCAACCCTAGTGGTTCGTCCTGTTATGTTGACTATTTGATTTACTTCATCTATGAATTGCAAGTAATTATCTGTGGCACACTTTAAATTTTTAACGTAGACCTGCCTTCAAACTGTAAAAAATTTGATTCAAGACTTATGTTTGGTACCTAGATTCGTTTTCTGGTTCAAATTATGATTCGTAGTTCGCTGCAGTATTTTTTCTCATAAAAATACACATAAATAAAAAATAATTTTAATTACATAGTTCTAATCTATGAACCAAACGTCTTAAATAGTAATAAAACTGGTATGATAAAAATATTTGCCTTATCATAAAAATTGCCTTTATTTTATTGATTTTTTTTTATTTTTTATTTTTTGAGGACGGTGTGTTTGTGTATTTTAGTTTACTGGCCGAGGAACTTTGAAATGTTATAAAAATCTTCCTTGAATTAATAAACGTTTACTTATAAGAAATCTCCCTTGAATTTTCGTATTTAAAAATCTCCTATGGACTGTACTTTATGTAATAATTTAATTTTTAAATTTTGGACCCGTTTAGTTCGTTAATTCAAATTTTTAATTTAAATTGAAATGTGACTTTACGTGAGAATTTTTTACTGTAGTAAAAATATTAGATGTGATTATTTTTAAGAGCTTTTAACTATAACAAAACTCGAGTCGGTGAAATGAAGGAAGCATTTATATTTTTTCGTGAATTTTTATTAGTGCAAAGATGGGTGACTAACCGTAATTACCTTTTAAGATGTGATTATATTGGTCCTAACACGCAAATAGGTACAAAAAAACGTCTGCGTTTAAGTACAACTGCTTATGTTGGGTGTCAAAAACCAAAGACTAATAAACATGTCGGTAGGGATTAGACAAAGCTTATGTTCAAGATTCCTTTACAAATTTGTCAAGAAATGGGTAAAGCTGTAAGAAAGTTCTGGTGGACGGGTGGAGTCGAGAAATCTAGGTACTTGTCTCTCTTGGACTAGATCACACTGCGTCGAACCGAAATTGGATAACTGAAGAAAACAGGATTGAAGTGAATAGAAGAATTCGAAGCTTCAGTCATGGCAGACAAAGAACCACTCTCACCAGAACCAGTTTGCTCTGATACCATATTAATTTTAAGAAAAAATGAAAGAACGTTTTCTAAAAAATGAAACTAATCTTCATTACACAAATGAAATGTACAATATCTATCTTAAATAGCCTAATTAAGCTCTAACTAATTACAACTCTAACCAGTGTCTTGCTAATACGTGTACATTATTCTAACAGACTCTCTAACTATAAAATTGAATCACAAAATTAAGGGCTTGTTCTTTTGAGTGAAAAACTCAAAAAAAAAACAACTCGAGTTACAACTTTATTCGAATCATGTTCTTTTAAGTTTAAACTCGAGTTCAAAATTGAGTTTAGGACTAAAACTCGAGTTCAGGTTTCCCCTTCAACTCGAGTTCAGAAACTCGAACTCAAATTAATGAACAATATTTGTTTTATTCTTAAAAATGCTATAACTTTTTCGTTTTAATTCTGATTGAGATGATTTTTTTTCTATGCGTTGACAACGAAAAGACGAATAAAACCCGATTCATATACCCTATTAAAATTTTTCTTCAGCATTGAATTTTTATTAAAATACTATCTAAATACAAATTTAAGTTTTGACTCACTCAAACACAAACTCAAAAAGATTCTTACCTCAAACCATAACTCAAATGTACACAACTAAACACAAACTCAAGTTACAAGTTCAACTCAAATTATAACTCAAATTCAACTCAAGAATTATACTCAAGTTAAATTCTAAAAGAACAAGCCCTAATTAACTATCTCGACCAAGTGGTGGCCTTGGTTTTAGGCGTTTTGAAGACTTCAATATAACCTTGCTTGTAAAGCTGGCATGGGGATTGGTGTCTAACAAAGATTGCTTGTGGATGAAATGTTCAAGGGCAAATACTGTGGTCAGGAATCCTTCTGGGATGTCGAGGCTAAGGATTCAGATTCCTTTGTTTGGAAGAGTATTCTCAGTGCTAGAAGTTTAGTGGTAGCGAAAAGTTTTTATCTTGTGGGGAATGGTGCTTCCATCTGAATTAGGCCCAAACCGGTGGCTGCCATGGTATAAAATGGACATCTCTAGAGCTGCCTTCAATTCAAGAGTCGGTGATGACTCGCCTTTATTAAAGTCTCGTTGGCTTCTTAAATTTGAGTTTTTAATTCGAACTGAGATGTGATATTTTTTGAGAGTTTTTAACTGTAACAGAAAAAGTTATATGTGACATTTTTTAAAAATTTTTAACTGTAAAAACTTAAAACTGATAACTCAAATCGGTAAAATAAATGAGACCTTACTTTAGACTTTAAGAAATAGTTGCCGTCTTCAAGGGAATGGAATGTTGATCTTGTGGACAAGGCCGGACAAATTGGTGTGGTCAGCTACAAGAAATGGTTGTTTTCTCAGTGAAAAGCGTGTATTGGTTGTCCTTGTTATCACGTCTCAAGGAAAAGAGGCAGCTCGATCACTACTTAGTGCAGCCTGCAGCCTAATTGGCAACTGTAAGCCAGTTATAGAAGCTTTGGCGGCAAACTTCTTGGCATGTTTATCATTTGTCCATTTCAGTTTCTTCCGAGGCAAGTTTGTGTAATGACATATCGTTATTTGGATCCCTGGATCAGAGAATAGCTGTGCGGATAGATTGGCTAAATAAGCTCTAGCTTCAGGCTCATCTTGTTGTTTTAGTCTTAAAAAGAGGTGGCTATTTCTGTGGTCATCATGCGTTAGTTGGGCTTTTTTATTTTTTTAATAAAGTTTTTCTTTGGAGAAAAAAAAGAGAGAAAAAATTGTTACACTTATTTTTAAAATAGATAAGTCTATATTTTTAACTTTAATTATTAATTAATACTCTTTTAATTAATACAATTATTTAATTGAAAATGATATTAATTAAGAATAAATGATAAAAATTCAGATCTATACAGAAGAAGTATTTATCTCTTTTTCTAAAAAAATAAAAAAATAAAAACAAAAACAAAAACAAAACGTTATCTCGGTAGCTTATAAACTCAAGTGCTTTACATGGAACTAATAACCCCAATTCTACTAAATCACTAAGGGTGCGTTTAGAGTAAGGATCCGTGCCATGATTCGTGACTCACTACAGTATTTTCTCTCATAAAAAATACACGTAAATCAAGAATACATCTGAATCATGATTCTAAATTTATAAACCAAACATCCTCTAAAGAGTAAGCCCAAAGCCATTAAACCACTTGATGTCCCGTGAATTATATGTTACACTTATAATGTTCTATTTCATAAATGCCAATAGATTTTTAGATCAACCCGTCTACCCAAAAAAAGTTCAAAAGAAACATAATGTTTTAAAGTTTGGAGGGGTAAATTGAGACGCATGCTACAGTTTATAGGTATCTTTTAAGAACAAAAAACTCCAATTATTAACACGTTGAATTTCATTAAAATTTCAGGCTACGGAAGGAAATTTCTTGTAACAATTTAACAATTTAAAAGTATATTTATAAGATTCTAACATTCGAGATTAAATTAAGACCAAAGTCATAATTGAGGAGGATTTTAAAATTATTTCTTTTTAGTCACTATCACTCTAATAATTGCCGCAATTGATTATTTACAATTGCTAATTATAACACAGACATTCAATGTTTATTATAATTACTAGAAAAATGGTAAGTTCTTTTAGAGTCTGTTTAGTTCGCTGATTTAAGTTTTTAATTTGAGTTCAAATGTGATTTTATGTGAGAGTTTTTACTGTAGTAAAAAAGTTAAATGTGATTATTTATAATAGCTTTTTACTGTAACAAAACTTGAATTCTAAACTCGAATCGGTAAAATCAACGAAAAATAAATAAACTACTAGTCAATATTAGTAGAAAAAAAAACTCCTAAATCATAGTTTTTTTCCCCTCTTGCCAAATTATTGATTCAATTATTATTACGTAATACATAACAATTTTGATGTATAAATTGTAAATATATTTATGTACATTTTACGTTTATGTATAATGCGTGTTAACAATATTTATGTGAAGTTAATACTATATACGGTTTCTACCAAAAAGTAATATACACGGTGTCGTTTAAAAAGAAAATTATTTATGAAGTGTTCGTTTGGTACAAGAATTTAAATCAATGTGATTTTAATTATGATTTTTGAATTAGAATTATGTTTCATAATTTTGGGTTTAAATCATGAGTTTGAATCACTTTAAATCAAGAGGGGATGGTTTTAGAATCATGAGTGATTCTGGTTTAAAACATCATATCAGATTCAGAATCATAATTCAGAATCATCTAAATCAAACACTGATTCTGAACTATGATCAATCTACCAAACGGACCCGAGGTGTGTATATATATATTATATGTTTATATATAACGAGTTTTGACAATATTTATGCAAAGTATATACAATATAACGGTTTTTTTTAAGACGATTGTATATATGACATATAAATTCCTCTTTTCAAATTTTTAAGCTTCATTTTTGCTGTAATTGTAATCATGTATTATTATAAAGAAGTGATCTTAAGTTATTAAACACCTTTTATTAAGAAAGAAAAAAATGGCAGAGTTGTAATAACGTGTAAAATAATGGTTTATGCCTTTATGGTTATACTCCATTTTTATTGGAAAGTAAAATGACATATGGTAAAAAGAGAATTAAGGAGAGTGAGAAAAAGAATGACCATACTTTCTCTAATTACTAATTATAGTGTCCAAGCAAAAAAAAAAAAAAAAAAAAAAAAAAAAAAAAAAAAACAAACAAACAAAACAAAAAAAAAACAAACAAAACTAATTATAGTTAAACATGACAGCAAAAAAAATCAAAATCAGCACTATTTAAAACTTTTTTTTGTTCATATGTAAAGAAAAATATTTTTATTGCAACATAAAAAATAGTAATTTATTATCATTTTTTAACAATTTTTGAAAAAAAAAATTGTACTTTCAAGTAGGTGTAAAATTAATGTTATTAATTTCTTTTGTCGAGCTTTTATTGCTGCGGATGGATTTTCAAAACACCCCATAGGGTCCTGTAATTTAATAATAACGTCGCTTGATTGGGTAAGTACACTACTAATTTTGTGATATTTTTTTCCTTTTTTTTTTTTTTTAGAAAGTCAAGTGGAGGTAGAGGTGTCAAACGTGTCGTGTTGGGCCGGCATGACACGCTTGACACCAAGCCCATTAAGGGCCTGGTCCGTGCCTGGCCCGGGTCTAAGAAGAAAAACTCAGGCCCGGTCCAGGCCCTTGGCCCTAATCCCTAAGGGCCAGGCCCAGGCCTGGGCCCAGGCCCTTCATGGGCCGGTCCCGGTCCTTGTATTTTTTTTAAATTTAATTAAAAAAAATATATCATATACCCCAAAAGATGTGATTTTATTGACGTAATAAGAGTACATATAAATGACTGCCTCGTTAAAAACCTTGCTAAGTAAAACTCGTAGGGAGATCGGGACAAAACCTTAGCGAAGGAAAAAAGAGTGCAGTAGCTAGGAATAGTAAATTACAAACCTAAACGCTTCCAGAATATTATGTTATTTCTAAGTTAGAAAAATATTCTTGCATCGAATCATCTGTGTATTGTTGTTTTCGTCTTCTAGCATCTTCCCAGTCTCTAATGCACATTAGCCCCTCCAAGATATCTGGATGCATTCTACTTCTCTTCTCGTCAAGAATTTAGTTGCTTGCGCTAAAAGCTTGCTTCGATGTTACTGTTGACACTGGAGTTGTCAGAATGTCACGAGCTATTATGGACAGTGTTGGAAAACGATCGGTCTTACTTTTCCACCACTGTAAGATGTCTAGTTTGTCGTCATCGATTACAAAATTTACTTCAAAATATTTTACTAGTTCCGTAGACGCTTGTGTTAAGGACGATCCTGCCGTTTTCTCTTTCTTCTTAAAGAAACTCCACGACGATCTTTTAGGCCCCGAACTGGTAGTTGACGACGAAGTTCCCTGTTCTTTTTGACCTGTGCTATATTTTATTTCATACAAACTAAAAACCTTTTCTAACATTTTCTTAGCGTCAGTAATACTTAGTTGCATATCTATTTCTAAATTCTCTGCGGTAGCAGTCATCAATGATTCAGTTCCATCTACTCCGCACCTAGGATCTAAAATGGTTGCCAATGCATATAACATAGGACAACCTGACCAATAACTTTTAAATTTATTTTCCATTAAGTTAACTATATTTCTAAAAAGTTATGTATCCCTATAATAAGAAAATGTTTCTGAAATACTAAATAGTTGATGTAAAGCTAAATGTGCAGTAGGATAATAAACTCCAGAAAGTAATTCAATAGCATTGTAAAAAACTTCTAGAAATTTAAAACAATACTCAACAATCTGCCAATCAGGATCGAAAATTAAAATTTGATCGTTCTTACTGTTTACGTATGTCGTGAGAAGTTGTGAATACGAGAGTTCTGCCTTCAACATTAAATATGTTGAATTCCACCTATGTTTCACGTCAGTTGGAAACTTTCTTGGGCGCATATGACTGTTCCTGCAATATTGTTTGAATTCTTAGAGCCGAGCTCCAAAACTAGATATGAATGATAATTATTCTCTAATATTTGTAAGATTAGCTGAGATATGTTCAATTCCTGCCTGAACCACTAAATTAATTATGTGACATGCACACACCGTTGATGAAAATTTTTTCCTCCAAATGCTGGTTTCAAACTACGTTTAAACAGATTAATTGCAGCTGTATTTACTGACGCATTATCAAAAGTAATTGTTAAAACTTTATCTTCTATCCCATAAAACCCAAAAATTTACATTATTGTACTAAAAATAGATGATGCGTTATCAGGATATGGACATAAATGAAAACTAATTATTCTTTTTTGTAAAACCCAATCGTCATTAACGTAGTATGTTGTGACACATAAATATCCAGTTTCATTGCACCCCTCCCACATATCAGAAGTGCAAGAGACAGTAGCATTAAAAGTCCTAAAATTATCAACAAGAGATTATCTCATTGCATAAAAAAATTTCATGCAATCAGAACGAGTTGTGTTTCTACTTACCCGTTTAAATTGTGGGCAAAAGGCTGTCTGGATGAATTCTTCGAACGAGGCATCATCTACAAAAGAAAGAGGCAATTCGGCACTAGCTAAAAATTTAGTTAGTGCCTCACGAGCACGTTGTGCATCGTATGTAAAATTTTGTAACCCCTGTGATGTGAGTGATAGTGTTTGTTGGCGGGAGTCCACACTCCCACCTTAGTGCAATGGTAGACATACTTTCCAATGTCTATCCAGATGACCACTACCCCCACCATTTTTAGTAGAAAAGTGTTTTTTACAATATTTACATACCGCACGAATTTCTATCTCACCTGTTTTTGGATTTGGTCGGGGCTCCTCGCTGAAATGCTGCCATGCCGGAGAAGTTCGCAGACTTTTTCCTCTGCTGTGTTCTCCAGCTTCCTCGTTGTGTACTGAAGCATTATCCACCGGGGCATTTTCTGGTTCAGTAGGGGTAGGGTTGAGAGGCATCATTTCTTCCTCAAAAAATGTCTCATCACCAAGCTCAGGAAGAGCAGTGAAATTAAGAAAGTTTGGTGCGGCCATTTCCTGAAAATTGATAGAACTTGATTAAACTTTGTAAATGAAAGAGCAAGAAAATGAATGAACGTGAGAAAAAAGCTTAGAATCAAAATCAAAGAGACAAGTTGAGAGATAGAATGAGAGTGAGATGAGAAGTTGAGAGTGAATTGTTGTGTGAGATTTATGGTGAAATCAATGGGTATTTATAGGGGATTTTAGGGTGAAATTCCAGATTCTTACCGTTGGACCCAACGCGCGGCACGTGACGGGCCTCCCGTTTGGCCCGTCACGTGCCAAACGGGAGGCACGTGCTTGGGCCACGGGCCTCCACATGCCGCAGGCCTCCACGTGCTTAGGCCGTGCTTGGGCTGCGGGCTGAGAAGCTGAGGTCCAGCCCTAGCCCATTACACGTGCCGGCCCGGCACGGCCTGTAACAGTAGGGAACCGGGCTGTGCTGAATCTGACACTATTACGGGCTGGGCCGGGCCGTCCATGGACGGTCCGGCCCATTTGACACCTCTAAGTGGAGGTAGCCATAGCCACATCACAATAAAATCAAGTAATCTTTCTAGAAAAAAAAAAGTGTATTTATAATGGAAAGGGCTATTATGCTCAATAGTATGAACTATATTTTTATTGTTATGTTAATTTTTTAAATGTCTGATATAGAACCATATTTTTACCATTATTTAAATTTTTAACAGTCCAATTTGTAGTAGGAGCAATTATGTATTGTGAACAGTAAATTTTTAATAATCTCATGTACAAACAAATAGAATTGTTAGAAAAACTAATTTAGCGATAAAAAAATAACAGTTCCTATTGATGGAGCAAAAATATTCCCACCATAGATATTCTCAAAAAATAAAAGGGACTTTTTCCGATAGACTTTCATACCAATAGTGCTAATTTTGATTGTTGAATTGCAAAACATACAATTTATGACACAGATTTAATAATTGAAAAGTAAAAAAGTGCCAATAGTTTATTTTTCTTTCTTTCTAGAGAAACTCCCAAAATAAAATCAAATAATCAACCATGTATTTGAAGTGCAACATTTTACTATTCAATCAGAGTAGGAATGAGTTTGCACTTAGAAAATCTCAAAAAGAAAAGGAAAAAAAGAAATCTTGTGAAAGTCACGTGGTCAAATAGAAGGGACTTTCTCATGTAGAATTTATATGCTAGTAGTGTTATTTTTTGACGATTAAATTTAATTAAAATCATATTGATTAAAAAACATACGAAAAAGATAATTTTTTATATAAATACGGTTAAAATAAAGCATTACTTATAGTTTATTTTTCAATATCAGAGAAATTCTCATGAAAACTAAAGGTAGTTATTGGCTTTGTTAATTTTGAGACAAATAAAACGACACCTTTCGTGTGGTATGGACTAACATTTATGAGCGTAAAATTATGTCAATATTAAGTAATTTTTAAAATTGACTTTATGTGATTTATGGTTGAAAAAATGCGCTGTGAATATGGTATTTTGTACCATATCTTAGAATATTCTAGTCAAATATCTCTTAAGAAATCGTAATCAATAATTTGTTCTAGAACTCTTTGGTAGAGCACGCGCCAAAAAAAAAAGGAACTCTATTAGTACTAGTATTGCATGATTTTGAATATTTAATTAAGTGTAATTAAAATCCGTCAAATTTACATATTTTTACTATAGGATCATTTTCATAAAGGGTAAGTTGCTCTAATACAACCTAAACTATTTGTTTTTTTTGTTTTTGTTTTTGTTTTTTTTTACATAATGCACCCCAAACTCTCAATTTTGACAAACTACGTCCTAAACTCGACGATGGGAGTCCCACGCGGCAAGGACAAAGAAGAGCCGGAGATTTCGACATAGGAATTGGTGGAGGGTGTGACAATGACGCAGACGAAGGCCTTCAATTCTAGATCTCACCGTCAGGTCGTCGTGAGCCCAATCGTCGGAGTCCAGAGCTCGTAATTATCGCTGCCGCATCGATCTCAAATCTCACAACCGTTGCCATCGCGCTAAGACCATATCTGGTTTTAACGTTTCAGCCAACATAGAGAAAGCAAGGAATAGGGAGGGAGCAAGAGGGTTTTGAGTGAGGATGGAGCCCATATCTTTTTTTTTTAATTAATATTTATTTAACAGTTAAGGTTTATGTTAAGGTTACATCTTTATTATTTTTATTATTTAATTTTTTTATAGATTTAATTAGATTTTATGGCTTTATTTAATTTTTAAAGGCATGTCACATCAATAATCTGTTAAAATTATAGATAAAATTAGATGAAGGGGGTGTTTTGAATTTATATCTATTAAAAAGTGTTTTGAACGGTTTAAAAAAATTTAGGAGTATTTTAAAACAGGGCACGCACTTTAGGGGCATTTAAAACAAAGCTTGGAATATAATTCTTCATCCTAAATTATATTAAGAACGTATAGCATTTTACCAATATAGGTTGTTTTTTTTTTCTTTTTTTTTTTGCTGTTAAAATGTTACCAATATAGTTTGGAGCATGTGAAGTGCACATGTATCATTTTTTTAAAATCCGAAAATAGGTTGTTGTTGTTGTTTTTTTTTTTTTTTTGGCTGGAAAAATGTTACCAATATAGTTTGGAGCATGTGATGTGCACATGTATCATTTTTTTTTAAATCCGAAAATAGTGTTCTTATTAATGTTCAATGTAGATTGAAATAGACTGACTTCTAAATCAATGCCATATTCTTTAAGGCGTAAAAAAAATGTTATTTTAAAAAAAAAAAAAAATTGTTGCCCATGTAATGAGAGAAATTTGACAAGTTCATGACCACATTCAAGATCTTTGAAATAGGACAGGCCGCGTTCAACTTTTCATTTACTTAAGAGCTAAATTATAAATGCCCGTTTAGTTCGTTGATTCGAGTTTTTAATTCAAGTTGAGATGTAATTATTTCTGTGAGTATTTTACTGTAGTAAAAAGTTACATGTGACTGTTTCTAAGAGATTTTTACTGTAATAAAACTCGAATTCTAAACTCGAATCGGTGAAATGAACGGAGTCTAAATTTTCAACAAAAAAAAGTTGATTAAAATTGAATATTCAACGAGAGAAAAGGAGAACAATCTTCTTTTTTTCTTTTACGCGTACTACGTACCCACTACATTCCAGGTCATTGTAATATTTTTCTTTAATGTTTTAATATTGTCGTTTAGCAACAATTACAAGTGGAAGTTAGTTGTTTGCCGGTGCCTCCCATGTTGAAAAGGGAAGAAATTCCCGCTTTTGCTGCGTAATTTTGAAGACACAGAATTATTTCAATATTGATACAATTCTTGGTCAATATACACAAAAAATAAACAACAAAAATAAATAAATAAAAAATTATTGGTCAATAGCAGGACAAGGCCAGGCAGCGGCCGGTGCCGGCGGATCTATATACATATATGCCTTATTATTTTGACTTGAACGTGCAAGGTGTGGCCGGCGGTGTAAAAGCTCTTTTGGCCAATTTGGGACCAGTGAGATCTCTACCTTTTAACCAATTTGGAATTTGAAATAAAATACAATTACTAATCTAGACGCGGAAGACTCAAACGCATTTAGACCCCGACCATATGAGTTTCGATTGAAACGTTCAAGGGGGTAACACATGTGCCGAATTCCAACAAAGGAAACATAAGAGGCACATAACAAATCGAGTACAAATTTGGCTCTTTCAAATGCACCACAAACACCGCAAAAGCCGGTGGATGATTCTCGATCGAAGTCGGATACCAAAAGCACTAAGGCCTTACCACAACACTGCAAAGAAAAATAACTTGCAGACTTAATTCAAAGATAATATCAAAAGGTGGAGAGATCACATCTGTTATTCTAAAAAAAAAAAAAAAGTAGCAATGTAAACACCCTAACACTAAATCAACGCCTTCATTGAAAAGAAACAAACACAAACAAAAGTGGACTTGGACACAGGTAGATCTGCCAGCACCAAGTCGGCCACCACGAATAACAATGTCTAGCTACTTTCTCTTGTTGCTTCCACACATATTTAATTATTCTTCTTAAAGAATATCATTAATAGTACACAAAACGCAATGGTACTAAATATTGATTATATGCCAAAAAATATTAATCTTGATTATTAACAAAGTACATATCCAACTACACATTTGATCGAGCAACATCAAGATCGATGTTACGGTCGTGTTTAGAATTGATCCCGTTTTTCTTTTTCACATTTTTTGAGAAAGAAAAAATGAAAACGTTTTTAAAACGGCGTTTGGCGTAATAAAGACAAAAAACAGAAATGAAAACGATTTTTTGATTTAGTGTAAAATAAAAGAGAAATGAAAAATAATTTTTAGTCGTTTTTCATTTTTTATTTTCGTTTTCTCCTCTCTCGAGTAGAGAGAGAGACATTAATGAATTTTTTTTATAATGAAAATAATCTATTGATAAAACTACCAAAAGGATTTTCAAAAATGATTTCTGTCTGAGATTGAAAACGTTTTCATTTTCATACAAAAAATAAAATCATTTTGGAACGAGTTACAAACGCGCCTTACATTTCCAAATAACACATATTAACTAAATCAAAAGTTAAAAACAAAGTAATATGTATAGGTTGGTTCACTCGCGAAGCTGCGGGTTTGCATGGCCATGACCTCATTTAATTTGATGGTGAGCTAACGAGGCCATAATTTCCTTTGTAATTAAAAACAAAGTAATATGTATAGGTTGGCTTAATTAACGATTGAACCATATTACAAATATCTTTCCCTTTGTCTTCCATTTCCTCATCTTTTTGCAATCTTTAATCACCCAACTAATTCAATATTATTATTATTTTTTCATTTTCAGACATTTTTATTCAATTATTTTACCAAAGATAATGTTGACAGTTTTTGAACTAGATTATTGTGAACATGTAGCTGATCTAGGCTCTAGTATTACTTGATATGTAAGCATGTATAAAGTTGGCTGCCATGATCTTAAGCTAAATTTTGCATCGCTACATGAATCTTAAAAGTTGTATATATACATTAGATTTCCAAATCCTTTTCAAGTGTCCACTGGTGTGTACGCGTTTGGTTGGTGGATTTGTGTCATAGTTCGGATCATAATTCATGACTCGCTGTAGTTCTTTTACAAAAAATACACGTAAATCAAGAATGATTCTGAATTATAATTTTGAATACATAAATCAAACGTAACAAAAAGACTGTTTGATTCACGTATTTAAAATCTCTGATTCTGTTAAAGTAATCTTTTCTCATAAAAATTTTAAATAAAAAAGATTTCTATAAGTAGATTCTTTCACAAAATTTAAATTAAAAATCAAAATTACTGACTTAAATACGTGAACGAAACGACCAGCATCTTCAGTACCGACAACAACACTTATCAAGTATTCATCATGTGTCTCCATTCAAGAAAAGGTGCGGTTACTCATTAAAGATGCCATCATGCTAATTAACGAAGACATGACTACTTTAGAATTACGCATTGAAATGTTACCCGAAAATGACTTACTTATTTAAATGAATTCGTAAAATATAATTACCCAGTCACCTTTATCTTAAACGTGTTTCATTTAAAAAAAAAATGATAATCAAGAAATGAAGTATCGTTGAAGTCAGTGGACAGCGATAATTCAACATGTATCTTAAAACTTTGATGGTGTGATGGTTTATTGATACGCTAGCTAAAGAGAGACATTTTTTATTATTATCATTGAGAAAAAATATCAATTCTCTATTTTTATATATATTTTTCAGTTAAAAAAAGAAAAAAGATCCCGGTGCTATCAGAATGACACAGTGGTTGGTCAAGACTCAACAGGAAGGTAGGTGAATGTGAAAAGTGTGCCCAAAAAAATCAGCATAAGTGTAGTCAATGACGAACTATTCAATTAATTGTTCTACAAAAAAAAAAAGTCTTTTTATTGTAGGGTTTTAATTCCCACCGGTAATGTTAATTTTTGACTATTCCATCCCATCAAAGTCACATAATTATATTAAAAAAATTTACAAAAGAGAGTTTTTGCTACATATTTAATGATTGAAAATAAGATTATTTTTTATAGTTTATTTTTTGACCATGCAAAAAAAAAAAAAAAAAAAAAAAAAATCTACAGACCCTCCTTGCGCTTTCAATCTTTCAAAACGAGGAACTAGCAAGCCTACTCTACCACACCTCCTCAGCTAAAGTGCAATTTCACTATATATGATGTAAATATTATCGAATCCAACGAACAACAAGGACAAGAAATAATGCAATCCATACCCGTCTTAGTCAAAATTTTCTTTAACGTCTTCACCTTATAGTGAATGTCAGAGTTAACTTACATTGCCAGCTTTCCATTATCGCGCAAGTAATGCAACAAACTGTGTAACAGTCCTTCGAGTCCTGATGCCATGCATAAGTCCTGCCAATTGTTCTTGATCTCCTACTAAGAGAGATAGTATGGATGAGGTCAACATTATTAGAATCTCATATTGTCTGGAGATATTGATACGATCCACTTAATAAGGTGATGACAATCCTCCCGTAACAAGCCGATTTTGTTAGGTTGAGTTAGACCCAATATCCTTTGAATTCTATAAAATGGTATCAGAGCAGGTCTAACTTTGTAATGTTGGGTCCCTAAATATCAACTTATTCACAACAGTTTAGAATAATTTACGCTGTGCGTGAGGGGACGTGGATCATACTAATATCTCTAACTAACGTGCGATTCTAATAAACATCAATAGCCACCATCGAAAATAAGATCATTGACCAAAGTCCTTAGTAGGTTGATCCAGAGTCAAAATCATCATTTTGAAGGTGTTCAGTCTAGGAATCCGAGGGTCTCCACATACTTTAATGAGATTGCATGTCTTCATCAACCCGCCAATTAATGCATGAAACCCCTTCTCCAAAATTGCACGGCCCCGCCAGGAGAAAATGGAACAAACCGGAAAATACTTAGCTTAGTTTAAGGAGTCAACTCATAAGCCCTACTTAGCAATATGAAGGCTCGGTAATTGAAATTTGAAAGGACTAACATCACGAAAACCAAGGCTATCATCACTTTTTAGGCCTACAAAATAATTCAATTCCGGTAAAAAAAAAAATTCAATAAACCACCTCAAATATTATAGCTAATTAATAATTTATTCCTCATTTTCTTTTCATTACTTTATATAGATTTAAGGCCCGTTTAGTTCGCTGATTCGAGTTTTTAATTTGAGAGTTCACTGATTCGAGTTTTTAATTCGAGTTGAGATGTGATTTTATGTGAGAGTTTTTTACTGTAACAAAAAAGTTAGATGTGATTGTTTGTGATAACTTTTTACTGTAACAAAACTCAAATTCTAAACTCGAATCAGCGAAATGAACGGGGCCTTACTTTTCATTTTTTTCTCTTTCTTTATTGCTTATAATCAATTAATGCTTTGAAAATTATTGCCTGACTAACATTTTTGGAGGAAAAAGTATTCAACAAACTCCAAATATCATAACTAATTAGTAACTCAATAGTCATATCAAGATTTTAGTTCAAAAAATTGATAGAATCAAGATGGAGAGAAAAAATTGGAGACATATCATATTTCGAAGGGCACAAAAGGTATATTTTAAAGTTAAGAGAGTATATTGACACAAGTAATAAAGTTCAGTGGTCGTTTATAGGCATTTCTGTTAAAAAAACTTGACGACGTTAGATTTAGGGGACATGTTGACACAAGTAACAAAGTTCAGGGAGCACAACATGTACATTTTAAAGTTGAAGAGGCATGTTGATACAAGTGACAAAATTAAGTTGAAGTTTATAAAATTTGAGGCATTTAAAATATAATTTTGAAATAGTAATGTTGCCATTGAGAAATTTGAAATCAACCATCATATAGAAAAATTACCAAGAACATAAGAACCACAGAAAAAAAGGCTACTCTTCTTTCAAAGAACTTCTCTTCTTTCTTTCCTTTTTTTCTTCCTTTATAGAATTCAATGTTGTTAGGGAGATCTCCACTCTCTCACAGTAGGATCACTCCACATGTCAATGACGGTACCGAAATTAAAATTGAAAGTAAGTCCAGTTAGAAAAGGGATGCCCCCAATGCATGGCTTGTTTGACGTCCACTTCGATCAAGGGAAGCACGGACCTCAGTTGAGGTGTCATACTGATATCGAGGGAAAGCACAGACCTTGATCATGGGCCAAGGTCAGTATCCCCAAAGAATTCTGATGCATCGAGATAGACCGAATTCGAGGAAAAGATGTGAACGGCACACACAAGGGAAAGATCGTCCTAAAAGCAAGAAAGTGTGATCTCATTTTCAAAGAATAATACGGCCAGTGAGAGTGCGACACGTGTAAAGTAGATAACGTAATTGAAAGTAATGTCTACCGGATTGGAAAACTTCCTCAAACCTTAGGTAAGAATCAGTGGCGTGTTATGATCAGAGAAAAGATCGTCTTATAAGCAAAGAAGTGCGATCCTCTTTTTAAAGAATATTATGACCACTGAGAGTGCAACACGTGTAAAGTAGATAACGTAATTGAAAGTGATGTCTACTGGATTGGGAAACTTCCTGAGACCTTAAGTAAAAATCAGTGACGTGTTATGATCAGAGAGAATTCATAATATTTATTTGATCATGACATACATTATATAAATAGAATGTGATGCATTCACAAATAAGCTTTTTTCTCCTGCTCTCAAGCTATTTTTTATATTTTTCTTCTATTATTTTATCTTTGTCTAAATATTTATCTGACTTGAGCGTCGAGTGTGTTCTAAAGGACACCCCCAGTTGACGGAATGACTAGAAGAAAGAGCAGGAGATAGCTGATCAAGTTCCATAAGTCGATGTTTGGGAAACCGCACGAACAAGTGTGCTTTCTTTTCTTTTCTTTTGTTTTTTTTTTTTTGGTAGAATTAAGTTGAACATAAAGTTGCTTTTTCACGAAAGTTCTATGGGAGGAATCTATTCTCTAAAAATCACACACGTACGGAGAATGTATTATTATAGCTTTTGAGTCACAAAAGTGGTTGCAAAGGTAACAAAAAGTTCTCTTCTCTTTCTAGCTTTTATATTTATATTAATTTTGTAACATATTTCGCACTTATTATCTTTACAAAGCACAAAAATTTTAAAAAAACCCTAACAGATAATAATTAATAACGTGTTATGATAACAAGAAATTTAGGGCCTGTTTATTTGCGTTTTCATTTTCGTTTTTCACGGTTTTCAAAGTAAAAAAATAAAAACGGGTATTAAAAACGTGTTTGGTGCAATTTTTTTTAAAAAACAAAACCAAAAACGTTTTTGTCTTTTTGTGGAAATCAAAAAACAAAAAAAATGTGTTTTCATTTTCTCGTTTTCATTTTCTGTTTTCTGAAAAACGGATTTCACTTTTTTTTTCTTTTCATTTTCTTCCCTCTTTTCTGAAACCGTTTTTGTATTATATATGTTTATTTAATATATTTATTTAATATATTATTATTTAATATATTTAATAATATTATTTATAT
Source organism: Morus notabilis (assembly GCF_000414095.1). Lineage (NCBI taxonomy): Eukaryota > Viridiplantae > Streptophyta > Magnoliopsida > Rosales > Moraceae > Morus > Morus notabilis. Next base: position 64,856 of record NW_010358151.1, on the reverse strand, counting down.
AATATATTTAATAATATTATTTATTTAATATATTATTATTTAATATATTTAATAATATTATTTAATATATTTAATAATGTTATTTATTTAATATATATTTATTTAATATATTTAATAATATTATTTATTTAATATATTATTACATGTTTTCAAAAATTAGACCACCAAACGCAGTTTCAGTTTTTTTTAAAACTGAAATCAATCTCTAAATAAAACTACCAAACGCATTTTTAGAAATAATTTAAAAATAAAACTAAAAATGTTTTCATTTTCATTTTCGTACAGAAAATAAAAACGTTTTGGAATCAATTCCAAACGCACCCTTAGAATATTTATCTGATCATGACACTCATTATATAGATAGAATGCGATGCATTAACAAATGAGTTTTTTTTATTCTACTCTCAAGCTATTTTTTATATTTTTCTTCTATCATTTCATCTTTGCCCAAATATTTACTTAACTTGAGCGTAACTTCAGCGTTAGAGTGTCTTCTAGAGGACACCTCTGGCACCCGCAGCTGACGGAATGACTGGAAGAAAGAATAGGAGGTAGCTGATCAATTTCCAAAAGTCAATGTTTGGAAAACCACATGATAAAAAAGGTTTTTTTTTTTTTTTTTTTTTTTTTTTTTTTTTTGGGTAGAATTAAGTTCAACATAAAGTTGCTTTTTCACACAAGTTGAATGGAAGGAATATAATTTTCTAAACATCACACACGTACGGGGAATGTAGTATTATAGCTTTTGAGTCACAATAGGGTTGCAAAGGTAACAAAAAGTTCTTTCTCTTTCTAGCCTTTATATTTATATTAATTGTATAACGTGCTCCGCACTTATTATCTTGTTAGAGACACTGAAGAGTTTATTGCATCGAATAATAAGAAATATATAACTATGCGGATTTTTGAATTTATTTAAAAAAAAATATGTGTAGGATAATAATTGATTAAAAACGTAGAGACACATTTAAAAAAATATTTTAATCAACTAAAAATAAAATAGAAACACATACAAAAAAGTTTACTCTTATAAAAATAAAATGAGAAATAATATATTTTTAAAAAACACACAAAAATTTAAAATGCAAAAAAAATTTAAAAAATAAAGAATAAAAAAAGGTAAATAGAGGGGCTGTAAAAAACGAGCTTTGGCTCTTTTATGTTTTGTTAAATTAGATCAGATTAGCATGAACTTTATTATAAACAACAATAGTTTCTTTTCTCAACAAGACGAAGACCTGACATAAAACATAGTTTAGAGATAATGCAAGACCACTGCTATATCCCTTATTAAACAATAAATCCCATCTAATTTTATTAGAAATATGATAGTAAAGTTTTTATGTAAGAGTGAAGGTAATTTGGTTACTCATTTAATTATTAGAAAAATATTTAATTAAATAGATTAAATATATAATTTTACTAATAGTGGGATTTTGTATATGTATTTGTTTCAAAAATATTAATTAAATCGATCAATTAAAATTTATCAATAAATTGAAATCAATAGTGGTTTTGTATAATGTATTTTAGTTCGGATTGATTAGTCAAAGTGTAGTTGATTAATTTACTCTCTTCTAAAATAGATACTATACAAATTCTAGCTTTTTTTTTTTGGGTTTGAAAATGCTGAATTGTAGCTATAAACAAAGACAAAAAGGGACAATATACACAAATCGCACGTAAATCTGAATCATTTATATATATATATATATATATATATATATATATTAGCTAATGGACAAAGACTGATACATCCTTAATTAAATAAAATTTGATTCACATAAAATAAATAATAAGAGTTAGAATATGAAAGATCGAAGATGGAAGGTGAAAAAAAAAAAAAAAACTTTTTGATGGATTAAAAGGAGTGGGTGGTACATTTGAAAATCGAGAAAATAAAATGAGATATGTTTAGAAGTTAAAAACTCAAATTATATTTCTCTTTTTAAGGGAGTATTTTTTCCCTACCTATGGGGTGGAGAATTATCAATCATCGGATGGTTCAGATTAAATAGTACACCAAACAAATTATAAAGTAAGTCACACCTGATAACTACACAAAAGAAAGACAAAACACCCAAGATAAATTCTTGCGAAGTACTTGAATTCTTTTCTATCTTTAAAATTGGACCTTATTATTAATTTTGTGTCATAAATAGTGTTTAGATTGAAAAATTATCTAATAAGTGGTTTCTCAGTTAAAATTTTGAATGAAAACTATCATATTAGATATAGTATATGACTTACCATTTTTATATTAATAAATATTTAAAATATTACCAGTCAACATACACTTTTGTTTTTGTTTTAATAAAAATGGTGTCCAATCTTTGTTGTTAATATATATATATATTAGCTAATGGTCAAAGACTGATACATCCTTAATTAAATAAAATTTGATTCACATAAAATAAATAATAAGAGTTAGAATATGAAAGATCGAAGATGGAAGGTGAAAAAAAAAAAAAAAACTTTTTGATGGATTAAAAGGAGTGGGTGGTACATTTGAAAATCGAGAAAATAAAATGAGATATGTTTAGAAGTTAAAAACTCAAATTATATTTCTCTTTTTAAGGGAGTATTTTTTCCCTACCTATGGGGTGGAGAATTATCAATCATCGGATGGTTCAGATTAAATAGTACACCAAACAAATTATAAAGTAAGTCACACCTGATAACTACACAAAAGAAAGACAAAACACCCAAGATAAATTCTTGCGAAGTACTTGAATTCTTTTCTATCTTTAAAATTGGACCTTATTATTAATTTTGTGTCATAAATAGTGTTTAGATTGAAAAATTATCTAATAAGTGGTTTCTCAGTTAAAATTTTGAATGAAAACTATCATATTAGATATAGTATATGACTTACCATTTTTATATTAATAAATATTTAAAATATTACCAGTCAACATACACTTTTGTTTTTGTTTTAATAAAAATGGTGTCCAATCTTTGTTGTTATTGCGCAGCATTTTCTGATGACCTTAATGCTTTCTGCATCACTTCACGTGACCTGTAAATATGTACTTTCTGAACATGATCTGTCATCTGTCATCTGACTTTACTCCATTAACAAAATAAAGTTGGCGACATAATAGGCTTATGAATCTGAACCCTGGGAAAAATTACTACTTTCTTCTAATCTTATGTGAGTTAATTTGATGCTATTTTTTTTTTCCTTAATGATTGATGTGTGGGTTCACATGGGTTTCCCTTTGTCATTCAGCAACACTATACTATGTTTGATAGGATAGATAGAAAAAAGAAAAGAAAGAAAAGTAAAATACTTAAATGAATGAGATAAAATATTTTTCTCTTATGTTATTTGATAGATGAAAAAAAAGTGAAAAGAAAATATTAAATTTAAGATATTTTATAATAATATCTTAATACAAATAAAAATATGATGAATGGTGAAGGTTAAAATTATTATTTTACATCTTATTTTTTTGTCAAACTTTTTCCCTCCCATTTTCTTCCCAAAGTTAGAATGATTAAAAATTAGTGAGCCTCATAGATTTTCAAATTCTTTCCTTCCTCATTTCCTCTCTACCAAACAATCTAAAATTTAAATTTCTTCTACAAAATCCTTCTAAATTCTTTCCTTCCTCATTTCCTCTCTACCAAACAATCTAAAATTTAAATTTCCTCTACAAAATCCTTCTATTATTTTCTTTCTTCCCTCTTTTCTACCGTACCAAGCACACTGTAAATATGAAAAGTTTCCTAAATATGGGATTTGACCTCCCCCTTCTTTTTAATATTTTTTTAAATAGCAATTAAAGTGTTGCTTGGACACTATTTTCTATATTAAAGGTAGTTTAGATTGAAAAAGAACAAAAATAAAAAAAAAAGATGCAATGTCGCAAGGTTATGGGATTGTTCTTTTATATTTTTGAGTTAAGGTGACTTGAGTGATGATCTTGAGTTAAATTTGAGTTATAACTTGAGTTGAAGTTGTAATTTGAGTTTGTGCTTGGATGTGCATATTTAAGTTATGATTTGAATTGAGAATCTTTTTGAGTTTGTGTTTGGATGGATCAAAACTTAAATTTATATTTAGATAGTATTTTAATAAAAATTTAATGGTGATGAAAAATTTTAATAGGGCATATGGGTGGAGTTTTATTTGTTTTTTCGTTGTGAATGCATAGAAAAAAAAAATCATCTCAATCAGAATTAAAATGAAAAAATTATGACATTTTTAAAAAAAGAAAAAATATTGTTCATTAACTTGAATTCGAGTTTATGAACTCAAGTTAAAGGAAAAACTTGAACTTGAGTTTAGCCCCAAACTTGAGTTCAAACTCGAATTCAAACTCGAGTTCAAACTCAAGTTTTACAAAAAAATATGAATTTGAATAAAATTATAACTCGAGTTCAAATTTTTTCTGACTTTTGTTGTAAAAGAATAACCCCTACATGATTTGCAAACACAGGGTTGATTTTCTGCATTCTTGAAAATATAAGACGCAATGCCACATTTTTATAAAACAAGAGTTTTTTTTTTTTTTTTAATTATCTCTTTAATTATATCATTCCATTGTTGATCATACTAGAAGGGGACAAAAAGAATAAACATATTGACAATAAGCTCCAAGTTTTATGGTAAGAACTCCCCCTTTCTCGTCATTTTTGTAAACATCATAGTTCCAATATTGCAGAAATCAAATTGGTATTTTCCTTTTTTTTTTTTTTAAAAAAAAGGGTATTTTCCTAATTATTGATCAAAATTTGAGCATGGCGATTAATAGACGCATGAATGGCTTTTTAGAGCATGCTAACTCCAACTCTATTTCAAATGGTTCTGTCTCACAAAAATTTGAATGTGGTTTGAGCCCATGAACTAAACGGGCACTACTGCCAGCAGCGGTTTTCCATTACTCGGCTTTTGCTACCAAGGACTCGAGCTTCTTGAGCCAGTTCACATATTGGTCTTGCTCCTTTTTGTGTAAGTGGAGGCGGAGAAAGTTTATCAAGCTTCCTCCGACACCCTTGGCTACTAAGTAGTCCTTCAATGCAGTTTGTAGATGAAGGTCCAAAGAACTGCCACAACAAGTGAAGAAGATCCATTACTGAACGATGCAAATTTTGAAGATCCAAAGCGACAAATTAAGTAAGAAAAAGGAGATATAACCATTGAAAGCGATGATTTATGAGATTCGGAGAACAAATTTAATCCATCTAGTTATGGTAAGAGACATGGGAAACTTTTTTTTTTTTTTTTTTTTCTTCTTTTAATCATGCAACACGATATCAAAATTTATCCTCTTTTCAGTTGAAGTAATGCAAGTTCAGCAATAAAGACGAATTTCTTCCGCATCAAAGAAAACAAACCTGGAAATTTTAAAGGCTTGTAGCCCAGAAAGTATCTTCTTTTGCTCACTTGGCTTATGAATTTAAAGACATCTACTACTTCAACTTAGACCACTGACTGATTAGATAAAAACCACCTCTTCTTAAGACAAGCCTTACTAAGACATCCTTGGATCTGTCCTCTTAAGCCCAGATTTATTTCCACTTCTGTCCAAAATCATGTCTGAAGTTTTTGAATCTTCCGGTCAACAAATCTCTAATCCGACAGCAACAAATGAAATCATCAACACTGCAATAGGAGTGATGCAAAATATTCTCAAAAGTTTTAGCCGACTTCAAAACAACAATCACCTGGTTCCTAGGATCTTTGGGTGTGTGTCTTTTGTCCATATTCATTCGAAAACCGTGGTAAACTTGATCCAAAGGCTCTTAAGTGTGTTTTTGTGAGACATTCTTCTACACATAAAGGGTATAAACGTTATCATCCTCCAATAAAACGGTTCTTTGCCTCTGTAGATGACGCATTTGCTTAAGCCCAGATTTATTTCCACTTCTGTCCAAAATCATGTCTGAAGTTTTTGAATCTTCCGGTCAACAAATCTCTAATCCGACAGCAACAAATGAAATCATCAACACTGCAATAGGAGTGATGCAAAATATTCTCAAAAGTTTTAGCCGACTTCAAAACAACAATCACCTGGTTCCTAGGATCTTTGGGTGTGTGTCTTTCGTCCATATTCATTCGAACAACCGTGGTAAACTTGATCCAAAGGCTCTTAAGTGTGTTTTTGTGAGACATTCTTCTACACATAAAGGGTATAAACGTTATCATCCTCCAATAAAACGGTTCTTTGCCTCTGTAGATGACGCATTTGTGAAAGCTGAGAATTACTTTCCAAATCCTAATCTTTAGGGAGAGACATCATTCATGGAAGATAAGGATAGAGATTTGTTTTTGCTTGATCTTTCATCTTCCCCATCCTCGCAAAATCATACTCTGTCGTCATTCGTTTATGTTTCATCACCAAATGAGCCAGATCCAAGGACTCCTAGTGATGAGTGAGTTTTACTCGCTCATTTAGTATCATTTTACATTTAATATCTAGTTGATTTTTGAGGTTTTTGTTAGTTTTTATGTGTGCTTTTGTTGTTTGTTTGAAGGTTAGGTGAAAGTCTATGATTTGGAAGGTTTTGAATAACTTTTGATAGAAAAAGACAGCAAACACAGCGCTTAGGCGCCAATTTGTAGCGTTTTGACACTGAGTTTTACAGAACCAATACATTTGGATAGAATGGGTAGCGTTTTGGCGCCCTTGACAGCGCTGCAGCGCCCATGAATTTTGCACAGCCAGCGCCGCAGCACTAGGAACTCAGCGCCGCGGCGCTGCGACGCGAGAAAATATGCGTTTTGAAGGCCAATCGTGAGAAAACTTACCCGTTTTGACCCTAACGCTTGAAAACATATAAATAGATGATTCTAGGGCAATTAAAGGGGCTTTTGGACTAGAGTGACGGCTGACTTTTGAGAGGAGATTCAAGAAGAGAAAGGAGAATTGAGTACGGAGAAGAAGAACGGCTAAAATCCGGAGACGGAGACGCTTCAATTTAACTCCAAACTAGTTCTTTTCTTTCCTTTGCAATGATTAAGACTTTATTTAGGAATTTATTTTGTTTAAAGATGAATTAATTTCTTTTTCTAGGGCTACGATGTAGCTGGATTATGAATGTTCAGATTCTTAATATTCTTTTTAAGTAATTGATGTTTAATCCATATATGCTGAGTATTTCAATTTATTCTTAATGCTTGTGATTGTTTGGCCAACTATAACATGATTTTGTATTTGATTTGAGACTGAGGGGTGATAATTAAATAAGCTCTTAATTGAAATACCATGAATTGTTCATAGGATATAGATATCTATGATGCTTGTGCAATTCTTTTGAATTTCTTGCACTTAATAATTTTCAACAGGTTTAAAAGTCTGACAGAGATGTAGAGTTTACTTGTTGAATTAAAATTATTATTACTTAAGAAAGAATAATAATTGCTTTATAAAAATTACTGTCAGTATATGATTGAATGCTAATTTTCTTAAATTATGGGAATTTAAACAGGATTAATTTTGGTGAAATCAGAAACTCTAGAGTCTTAATCTATTGAATTTTATTCCACTGCTTAGTATTGTTTAATTTATTTAATTGTTTTAGTTTTACTTTACTTAATTTTATAAACTATCTTTTCGATTATTCAAATAAAATTGGGGTTAATATATAATTTCGGTAATTAGTAAACAACAATCTTTGTGGGACGATACTCTTATTCACTATTATATTACTTGATTGCGATAGCGTATACTTGCGTTACGATTTTTCACAACAAGTTTTTAGCGCCGTTGCCGGAGATTGTTTTGTTTTTACTAATATCGATACCAAATAACTCTAGTTTTACTTTGAATTTATTTTGTTATTTATTTTCTTGTTCTTGTTTTATGCTCTACAGGAATTTACTCTACGTGCATGCGAAAGTTTGAGAGCAGTATCCTACTTCCTCTTGATTCAGAAATTGAGTGTACTTGTCGAAGAAATAGAAAAGAGAAGAGAGAAATTGTCATTCAGTCGCAAGAAACTATGGCTGATCCTGAAGGCGCAATAAATGAGAACAACAACATACCACTGAACAATCCACCGGTGGTCAATCAGCCAATGGCTTTACGAGATTATGCATTGCCACCAACTGGTGTTCAATCAGTGATCAGGAGGCCTGCTATCTAGGCGAAAAATTTTGAATTGAAGCCGGTGATGTTGCAGATGATTCAAGCGATCCAATTTAATGGATTGCCGAATGAAGATCCTAATGCTCACATCGCAAATTTTCTAGAGATTTGCAATACTGTCAAATACAATAGAGTTAATGATGAAGCTCTTCGTTTTCGTTTGTTTCCTTTCTCTTTGAGAGATAAAACAAAAAGTTGGTTGAATTCACTGCCGCCAAATTCGATCACTAATTGGGAAGACTTAGTTCAGAAGTTCCTTTCTAAGTTTTTCCCACCGACTAAAACAGTAAAAATGCGCATCGAGATCAACAAATTTGCTCAATATGAAGGTGAAACTCTATATGGGAGAGATACAAGGAGTTACTGAAAAGATGTTCTCATTATGGTCTACCTAAATGGATGCAAGTCTATAATTTCTACAATGGGTTGAGTGACACTACAAGAACTCTAATTGATGCATCTGCAGGAGGAGCTTTAATGAAGAAAACCGAAGATGAAACATATATGAGTTGCTAGAAGATATGGCAACAAATATGAGTTGCTAGAAGATATGGCAACAAATAATTATCAGTGGCCTAGTGAAAGAAGCATACCAAAGAAGACAGCTGGACTACATGAGATTGATGCTATCACTCATCTGACTGCTCAAATTGCTTCTCTCTCCAAACAATTGCAAAATAATCAGCTGACAGCTAATGTTATTCAAGTATCATCTCCAGTTTGTGAATTTTCTAATGGGCCTCATCAAGGTTCTGATTGTTAAGTTGACAACCCTTTTGCACAGGTACAAATGGAGCAGGCTCAATATGTGAAAAATTTTAATAGGTAACAGAACAATCCTTACTCCAGCAAGTTTAATCAAGGATGGCGTAATCACCCAAACTTGTCTTCGAGAAACACTCAAAATGTGTTGCAGCCCGAACAAAGCAACCCGTCACAAGAGAAAAAGGTGAATCTGGAAGATGCAATGGCTCAATTGGCTACCTCTCACACGTAATTCATGAATGAAACTATGACAAATTTCCATAATCAATTAGCTCATATCATAAGCTTAGAGGTGCAAATTAGTCAAATGGCTAATATGTTTTCTGAGAGGCAACAGGGAAATTTGCCTAACACTTCTGAAGTGAATCCAAAATGAGATGGTAAGGAGTATCGCAAAGCAGTTACCATGAGAAGTGGTAAAGAATTAGAAGCTCCAGTGAGAATTGAAAAGCCTGACAAAGATGAGCAGAGCCTGTCGTAGAGGCTACTAAAAGGGATATTGAAGTTAAGGCAGAAAATCAAGCATAACCTCCTCAACGCCTGAAGAAAAGCAAACTAGATCAACAGTTTGCTAAATTCATAAATGTATTCAAGAAACTCTACATCAATATCCCATTCGCTGAAGCTCTAGAACAAATGCCGAGCTATGTGAAGTTTATGAAAGACATCTTGTCAAACAAGAGGAAACTTGATGATTATGAAACAGTTGCACTTACTGAAGAATGTAGTGCCATCTTACAAAAGAAGTTGCCCCAGAAACTTAAAGATCTAGGAAGTTTCACCATCCCATGTTCAGTTGAGAATGCTGTGTTCGAGAAGGCATTATGTGACTTAGGTGCAAGCATCAACTTAATGCCTTTATCTATCTTCCAAAAGCTGGGTTTAGATGAAGCACAACCTACCACAGTAACACTACAATTGGCACCCTAGAGGAGTAATTGAGGATGTGCTCGTCAAAGTTGACAAGTTTATCTTCCCTGCAGATTTCATAGTTCTTGACATGGAGAAAGATAAAGATATACCTATCATACTTGGAAGACCATTCCTAGCGACGGGGAGAGCGCTTATTGACGTTCAAAAAGGTGAACTGCGCCTTCGGGTAAAAGAAGAAGAGGTAATTTTTAATGTCTTCAATACTATAAAATACGCAGAAGCAAGTGATAGTTGCTTTCGGATTGATGAAGTGGAAGCTATAGTGTATAACCATGTGGGTCAATCAGATTCCTTGGAGGCTAGCTTATTGCAAAATAACTCTTCGATCATGGAGGATAAGGAGGTGATAGAGTATTTACTGTGGATGAACTCCTTTGAGCCAAATAGAAGGAAATACTTTGAAACCTTAGGACAAAGCTCTTCACGTTCGGTTCCATCAATTGAAAAGCCACCGCGTCTCGAACAAAAACCATAACCGGCACATCTCCGTTATGCATATCTTGGTGAATCATCAACTTTACCGGTAATCATCTCCTCACTACTCTCTCTTGAAGAAGATAAGTTATTAAGAGTGTTGAGCGACCACAAGTCTGCAATTGGGTAGTCTTTGGCAGATATTAAGGGGATTCACCCATCTATGTGTATGCATCGCATTCTGTTGGAAGACAACATCAAACCATCAGCTGAAGCACAACGAAGACTTAATCCAACCATGAAAGAGGTGGTGAGAAAAGAAGTATTAAAATAGTTAGATGCAGGAGTTACCCAATCTCAGTTAACTCATGGGTAAGTCCAGTGCAAGTAGTGCCCAAAAAAGGAATGACTATAGTGAAGAATGAAAATAACGAGCTTATCCTTACAAGAACCGTTACCGGATGGAGAATTTGCATTGATTATAGGAAGTTAAATAAAGCTACACGAAAGGATCATTTCCCTTTACTTTTTATTGATCAGATGCTAGATCGGTTAGCGGGCCATGAGTACTACTGTTTTCTAGATGGCTATTCCGAATACAATCAAATAGCCATAACACCAGAGGACCAAGAGAAGACCACATTTACATGTCCCTATGGCACTTTTGCGTTTCGAAGAATGCCATTTGGATTATGCAACGCTCCAGGCACTTTTCAAAGGTGTATGATGGTTATTTTCTCTAGATATGGTGGAGCGGATAATTGAGGTATTTATGGATGACTTTTCTGTTGTTGAAAATTCATTTGATGATTGTCTTGACAATCTTAAGCATGTGCTAATCCGATGTGAAAAGTGTTAAATTAGGAGAAATGACATTTTATGGTGCGTGAAGGCATAGTTTTAGGCCATCGGATTTCTTCCAAAGGCATTGAGGTTGATTGAGCTAAGATCGAGACAACAGAAAAGCTACTGCCACCAACATCAGTAAAAAGGGTAAGGAGTTTTCTTGGTCACGCGGGCTTCTATATAAGATTTATCAAGAATTTTTCTAAAATCTCCAAGCCACTCTCAAGTCTCCTTGTGCAAGGTACTTCTTTTGTTTTCAGTGAAGAGTGTCAACGGGCATTCTCTACTCTCAAAGAGAAACTTATGTTAGCACTTATTGTTGTAACCCCAGACTAAGAGTTGCCATTTGAATTGATGTGCGATGCAAGTGATTATGCGGTAGGGGCTGTTCTTGGGCAACGCAAGAATAAGGTGTTTAATGCTATTTACTATGTCAGTCGCACTCTCAATGACGCCCAACTCAATTATGCAACCACATAGGAGTTATTGGTAGTTGTGTTTGCCTTCGACAAGTTTCGGCCTTATTTAATTGGCAATAAGGTAATTGTTTTCACAGATCACTCTGCAATTAAATACCTTATGGCCAAGAAGGATGCTAAATCGAGACTCATTCGTTGGGTGTTGTTATTACAAGAATTTGATTTGGAGATAAGAGATAAAAAATGCACAAAAAATCTCGTGACGGATCACCTTTCTAGACTTGAATTACCAAAGGAAGAAGAATTGCAAAAGCCTCCAACTGATGATAATTTTCCTGATGAGCAGCTATTCACTATTTCCTCTACAAAGCCGCTTCCTTGGTACGCCGATATTGTGAACTACCTTACGGCTAAAATTGTACCTCCGGAATTTTCTTATCAACAAAAGAAGAAGTTTAAATTTTCTTATCAACAAAAGAAGAAGTTTTTCTCCAATGTCAAGCATTATTATTGGGAGGAACCGGTACTTTACAAGCATTGCGCATACTAAATTATTTAGATATGTGTCCCGAAAGAAAAGATGGATGATATCCTAAGGCATCGCCATACACTTGAGTGTGGAGGTCATTTTGGGAGAAATTGAATTGCCGCTAAAGTTCTCCAATCAGGATTCTATTGCCCAAGCTTTGTTCAAGGATGCTTATGCTTTCGTAACTGCGTGCGATAGATGCCAAAGAACGGGGAATATTTCTAGGAAGAATGAAATGCCACTGCAAACTATTCTAGAAGTGAAGTTATTCGACGTATGGAGAATTGACTTTATGGGCCCGTTTCATTCATTTTACAACAAGAAGTATATCCTTTTAGCAGTGGATTATGTTTTCAAATGAGTGGAGGCATCGGCAACTCCAACAAATGATGGCAAGATGGTGCTAAATTTTTTCCGGAAAAATATTTTCACTCTATTCGGGACTCCAAGGGCTGTAATTAGTGATGAGCGATCTCACTTTTACAACAAACTATTTGAAGCTCTACTGGCAAAATATGGAGTGAAACATCGAACCGCGCTCGCATATCACCCTCAAACGAATGGCCAAGCCGAGATATCAAATAGAGAGGTGAAGCTAATTCTAGAGAAGACTGTTCAGAGCTCCCGGAAGGATTGGACAAGGAAGCTTGATGATGCACTTAGGGCTTATCGGACGGCATTCAAAACACCAATAGGGATGTCTCCCTATAGGATGGTTTATGGACAAGCATGTCATCTTCCAGTTGAATTGGAGCATAAAGCATATTAGGCCAATAAACAGTTGAATTTGGACATGCAAGCGGCAGATGAAAAGAGACTCCTGCAGATTAATAAGATGAAAGAGTTCCGCAATGATGCATATGAGAATGCCAAGATTTACAAGGAGCGAACTAAGACTTGGCATGACAAGCACATCTTAAGAAAAGAGTTCAAGCCAGACCAACAAATGTTGCTCTATAATTCAAGGCTGCGCTTATTTCCAGGAAAGCTCAAGTCCAGATGGTCAGGGCCATTTACCGCGGTGAGAGTATTTTCCTATGGAGCAGTTGAAGTCACTCATAATGCAAAGGGAACATTCAAGGCCAACGGACAACGTTTGAAGCCGTATATTAATGGTGGCTTTGATCAAAAGAAAACCAACATTCTCCTGAACTCACCATAAGAAGCAAGACGTCGGGCTGATGACGATAAACCAAGCGCTTCTCAGGAGGCAACCCGAGCCTTCTAAAATCTTTTATTTATTTTCATTATTATTTTTTTACTTTTAGTTTACTTATTGTGTTTTAAATTGATTGATAGGTTAATAAATAAATTTGGGGGTTGCTCTAAGGATTTACAATTGAAATTAAGCTCAAGCAGGCATGAAAGCACGGATTTGGCAGCAGCAATGTTTTGGCGCTCAAAATAGAGCCTTTTGGGCAAAAGTGGCAGAGCACGTGGTGCTTTGGCGCTACCATGGAGCGCCTTGGTGCTGCCTCCAAAAGAAAAAAAAAAGACAACCAGCGCCAGTTCGGGTTGGCAGAAATAAACACGCCCAAACAACTACCCCACTCACGACATTTCCAAAAATCTCAGGCCAAAACACACACAACCGACCCTAAAGATCAAATTTCACTCCGAAATCTCTTGAAAACATTCCCAATCTGCCTCTAGTTGTTCTCACTTCAATCTATTTAAACTTTCTTCAAGACTTGTAAGAGTTGGGACAAGCTTCCGCCGTGGGGGTAGTGATGCCATAGCGGTCTTCCGTTCAAAGAAAAGTAAGCCCTGATTTCCCTTGTTTTTATTTTTTTTGAGACTTTCGTGCTGAAGTGATATGGAATTAGTGGCTATTCTCTGAGATTGGTGCAAATTTGGGGGAAGTTGAGATGTTAGGGTATTAGAAACGTGAGACTTAATATTTAGCACAATATGTGTTTGTCACAAGTTCTGAGAGGACGTTTTTAGTGTGAATGAAAAGGGCGGAACTAGAACAATACATGCTATGATTAAGGGAATTAAGCAAGTTTGGGAGAGAGTGTTTTTGGGTGTTCCTTCGAAAAATGGAAGTTACTTTGGACGTAATTCTCGGTTTGGCATACACGTTGCTCTATTTTCATGGCTTCCAAACGTCAGCGCGCGTCAACTCTGAAAACTTCATCTTCTAAGAAGGAAAAATTTGACAAAATAAAATTTATTAACTTTGACGCATCGGAGAGGTATAAACACTCTGTGGTAACCAAAACTTGTGTTCCAGAGAGAGGGATTAACTGCCCCGATACACTTATAGACGAGCACATCGAGGGCCGAAATTGGCAAGAATTTGTAAAGCAACCAAAGGGCGCGCTAGTTCCAGTAGTTCGAGAATTTTATGCCAATGCCAAGGAACATAAAAATAAGAAAATGTATGTCCGCAGTAAATGGGTATCCTTCGACAGTAAGACTATCAACAGGTATTATAAACTGCCCGATATAGAGAATGATAAGTACACTCAAGATCGACAGGAACCCGACACAGATGAGATTATTCGGTATTTGACAAGCTCTCGTGTAAACTGGAAAAAATCTACCACATGTGCTATTAACTTCTCTTTATCCGGGTTAGCCCATGAGACAAAGGCATGACATTATTTTATATCTGCCAAATTGCTTCCGAGCAATAATTACTTCTGAAGTGACAAAAGAGCATGCTATTTTGAATTATGCTATTTTCATGGACTTTAGCATCGATGTTGGCAAGATCATTGAGAAGTCTATTCTTGATACGCTCTAAGGGAAAACGACAGGGGAACTTGGACATCCATCATTGATCTATGATTTGTACCACCAAGTAGGAATTCCAACGACCTCAGATGAAGAAATTTAGCACCCGAAGTCAGTCATAACTCGGAAGAAAATGGAGAGCTACAAGTCTAATGATCAAAGGACCACTATAGCTCCAACCTCACTACTACCTGGTCCTAGTTTGATAAGAACAGAATATAGACTTCAACTAGAAAGAATTGAAACAACGAATGTGATCTTTATTGATTAACAGAAATGAATTACAAGAGCAGCTCTTTGAGATACTGCCTAATCTCCCCTGCTCAGCCTTAGCCAAGACTTCCTCAACAAGACTCCAGTAATTTCCTCCCCTCTCTCAGTTCCCGAACCCCCCTTTTAATATCCTCTGCCTTCTCTAACTAATTTCCTCCCCAACTAAAGTCCACAATAACTAACTAATAACATCCTTTCTAACAAACTACTTGCTTTTCTAACCAACTAACAAGTTCCTATCATAGTTCTCCTGGACAACCCAATAATTTCTCAACAGAACTTAGTGAGCTGAGGCATTGTGTGGCCCAATTGTAACTTATGGCGCACAATCAACAACAGTGGTGGGAGATAGTTGATCAGCATTTGAAACAAATTCAATATAATCAAGATCAAATTGCCGCAAGAGAGGACGTGCAGTTTGATTACCTAGCACAGTTCACTACAAGTTTGGGGGCAATGTATTCCAATTGTGCACTTAATTCTAGATTTGATGGAATTGTATTTCCTCAACCTCTAACTTTGCCGCCATACACTCCGGCTAGACGCCATCATCCTACCCCTGCTGCACCTCCTCCTGCTTCCCATGAAGACACTGACTGTTAACTACTCAGGGAAGTCCTCTACACTATCTCTTGTTTTACTTTTACATTGAGGACAATGCTAGTTTTAAATTTGAGAGAGCTAACTACCTTATTTGATGTTATTTTATTCAATAAAAAAAATACTTAAGCTTTGGTTCGGCTTGTTTCGCCCCGGCCGATGATGAGACAACGATTGAACTTAACTATAGCTTCTGGGAGATAATGACTAATTTGATTATTTGTGTGCTTGACTTGTTTGTTGATTTTGCTCTACTTATGATTTCCTTGCATTGTTGAGCACATAACTAAGAGCACTTGGCCATTTTGTGAACTCAGAGAAAGTTTATGTGATTATTGTGTTTTTTAAGATCTCACCGGACTCTAGAACTTGTTTGATTATCACTCGAGGCGAAATCCCAGGCAATTTATCACTAAGAAAATGATTTAGGCCATTTTTAGATTGTTTGAGCTTACCCTGTTATAATAATATCCCTAATCACCTCTTCAAACCTGATTAAACTTTTCTTTATCATCCACATTATTAGCTCAGCCTTTAAATAAATCCTATTATTCACCCTTTCTCTTGAGCTTGTTGATTATTCTAGGATGCACGTTGAGTTGTGTTTGAAATTGGGAGGTGTATTGATATTTTCTATTTGTTTGATACACCTCCCAATTCCAAACACAACTCAACGTGCATCCTAGAATAATCAACAAACTCAAGCGAAAGGTTGAATGATAGGATTTATTTAAAGACTGAGCTAATAATGTGGATGACAAAGAAAAGTTTAATCAGGATCGAAGAGGTTACTAGGAATATTATTATAACATGGTAAGTTCAAACGGCTCAAACGATCCAAATTTCCTTAATGATAAATTACCTGAGATATTTCACCTTGAGTGAGGCTCAGAGAGGTGACTAGGGATATTATTATAACATGATAAGCTTAAACGACTCAAACGATCCAAAAATGGCCTAAATCATTTCCTTAGTGATAAATTGCCTATAATTCCGCCTCGAGTGATAATCAAGCAAGTTCTAGAGTCTGGTGAGATCTTAAGAAACACGAGAATCACATAAACTTTTTCTAAGTTCACAAAATGACCAAGTGTTCTTAGTTATGTGCTCAACAATGCAAGTAAATCATAAGTAGAGCAAAACTAACAAACAAGTCAAGCACACAAACAATCAAATTAGTCATTGTCTTCCAAAAGTCATAATAAAGTTCAATTGTTGTCTCATCATCGGCCGGGGTGAAACAAGCCGAACCAAAGCTCAAGTATTTTTTTTTATTTTTTATTTTTTTTATTGAATAAAATAACATCAAATAAGGTAGTTAACTCTCCCAAACTTAAAACTAGCATTGTCCTCAATGTAAAAGTAAAATAAGAGATAGTGTAGAGGACTTCCCTGAGTAGTTAACAGTCAGTGTCTTCATGGGAAGCAGGAGGAGGTGCAGAAGGTGCAGGGGTAGGACGGCAGCGTCTGGCCGGAGTATATGGCGGCAAAGTCGGAGGTTAAGAAAATACAATTCCATCAGATCTAGAATTAAGTGCACAATTGGAATACATTGCCCCTAAACTTGTAGTAAAATGTGCTAGGTAGTCAAACTGCACATCTTGTCTTGCAGCAATTTGATCTTGATTATATTGAATTTGTTCCAAATGCTGATCAACTGTCTCCCACCACTGTTGTTGATCGTGCGCCATAAGTTGCAATTGGGCCACACAATGCCTCAGCTCACTAAGTTCTGTTGAGGAATTATTGGGTTGTCTAGGAGAACTAGGACCAGGTAGTGGTGAGGTTGGAGCTATAGTGAGCCTTTGATCATTAGATTTGTAGCTCTCCATTTTCTTTCGAGTTATGACTGACTTCGAGTGCTGAATTTCTTCATCTGAGGTCGTTGGAATTCCTACTTTGTGACACAAATCATAGATCAATGATGGATGTCCAAGTCCCCCTGTCGTTTTCCCTTAGAGCGTATCAAGAATAGACTTCTCAATGATCTTTGCCAACATCGATGCTAAAGTCCATGAAAATAGCATAATTCAAAATAGCACGATCATTTGTCACTTTAGAAGTAATTATTGCTCGGAAGCAATTTGGCAGATATAAAATAATGACATGCCTTTGTCTCATAGGCTAACCCGGATGAAGAGAAGTTAATAACACCTGTGGTAAATTTCTTTCAGTTTACGCGAGAGCTTGTCAAATACCGAATAATCTATATGTGTCGGGTTCCTGTCATCATTCTCTATATCGGGCCGTTTATAATACCTGTTGATAGTCTTACTGTCGAAGGATATCCATTTACCGCTGACATACACTTTCTTGTTTTTATGTTCCTTGGCATTAGCATAAAATTCTCGAACCACTGGAACTAGCGCGCCCTTTGGTTGCTTTACAAGCTAATCCCTGTCTCTGGAACACAAGTTTTGGTTACCACAGATGTTTATACCTCTCCGATGCGTCAAAGCTAATAAATTTTACTTTATCAAATTTTTCCTTCTTAGAAGATGAAGCTTCCGGAGTTGACGCGCGCTGACGTTTGGAAGCCATGAAAATAGAGCAACGTATATGCCAAACTGAGAATCACGTCCAAACTAACTTCTCTTTTTCGAAGGAACACCCAAAAACACTCTCCCCCTAACTTGCTTAATTCCCTTAATCATGGCATGTATTGTTCTAGTTCCGCCCCTTTCATTCACACTAAAAACGTCTTCTCAGAACTTGTGACAAACACATATTATGTAAAATATTAAGTCTCACGTTTCTAACACCTTAACATCTCAACTTCCCCCAAATTTGCACCAATCTCAGAGAATAGCCACTAATTTCATATCACTTTAGCACGAAAGTCTAAAAAAAAATAAAAACAAGAAAAATCAGGGCTTACTTTTCTTTGAACGGAAGACCGCTACGGCATCACTACCCCCACAGCGGAAGCTTGTCCTAACTCTTGCAAGTCTTGAAGAAAGTTTTAATAAATTGAAGTAAGAACAACTAGAGGCGGATTGGGAATGTTTTCAAGAGATTTCGGAGTGAAATTTGATCTTTAGGGTCGGTTGTGTGTTTTGGCCTGAGATTTTTGGAAATACCGTGAGTGGGGGTAGTTGTTTGGGCGTGTTTATTTCTGCCAACCCGAACTGGCGCCGCGGCGCTATGTTTTCAGCACTGCCTTTTTTGCTACTCTCTGTTGTTGTCGTTTTTTTTTATTATTGAATAAAATAACATCAAATAAGGTAGTTAACTCCCCCAAACTTAAAGCTAGCATTGTCCTCAATGTAAAAGTAAAACAATAGATAGTGTAGGGTCTTTGGGTGTGTGTCTTTTGTCCATATTCATTCGAACAACCGTTGTAAACTTGATCCAAGGGCTCTTAAGTGTGTTTTTGTGAGATATTCTTCTACACATAAAGCGTATAAACATTATCATCCTCCAACAAAACGGTTCTTTGTCTATGTAGATGACGCATTTGTGAAAGCTGAGAATTACTTTCCAAATCCTAATCTTTAGGGAGAGACATCATTCATGGAAAATAAGGATAGAGATTTGTTTTTGCTCGATCTTTCATCTTCCCCATCCTCGCAAAATCATACTCTGTCGTCATTTGTTTCTGTTTCATCACCAAATGAGCCAAATCCAAGGACTCCTAGTCCAGCAGCAAAAAGATAAACAGATTCAAAGTGCTACTCGCCCATTGCAGGTATATTCAATGAGGAAAGAACCCCTTGTTCATCCAATGTAGGTTCTTGATTCAGAACCAATCTCTGGTGCTAATAATGTTGAGGTACCTCCTAATCCTAAAGATCATGAAAGACATGTGCCTGTTGTTGATGATTATGATCTTCTCATTGCAATTAGAAAGGGCGTTAGGAAATGTATTCAGCGGCCTGTATATCCATTGTAAAGGATGTAAGGAAATGTATTCAGCGGCCTGTATATCTATTGTCTCACTTTATGTATAGCTGACCAGTGGTCATAAAAGTTTTCTTATCCACCTTAACACTATTAATATCCCAAAAACTGTCTCCGAAGCATCGGGAAGTAAAGAGCAGAAATAAGCTATGAAGGTTGAAATGGATGCACTTGAGAAGAACAAAACATGGGACTTGGTGGAAATGCCTCAAGGAAATAAGCTAATAGGATGCAAATGGGTCTTCACTGTGAAACACAAGGCAGATGGATCACTTGAACGCTATAAGGCAAGGCTAGTAGCTAAAGGGAATACTCAAACTTATGAGATATATTACCTTGAAAAATTTGCTCCTGGTGCAAAAATGAATACGGTAAGAATGATATTATCTTTAGCAGCTTACTGTAGTTGGAGTTTGCAGCAATTTGACGTAAAAATGGTTTTTTACATGGTGATCTCGATGAAGAAATCTATTTGGAGGTTCCTCTAGGATTTGAGTCACAGAATAATAAGATTTGTAAGTTGAAAAAGGCTCTCTACGGCTTAAAACAATCTCCCAGGCTTGGTTTGGCAGGTTTGCTAGAGTAATGAAAGCTTTGGTTTACAAACAAAGTCAAGGTGATCATACATTGTTTATCAAACATTCTGCTTCAGGGGGAGTTACAGCATTATTAGTCTATGTGGATGACATGGTGGTATCTGGAGATGACTTGCAAGGAATGAAGGCCTTGAAAACGTGTTTATGCAAGAGTTTAAGATAAACATAACTTGGCAGGTTAAAATACTTCCTCGACATTGAAGCTCCTCACTCTCGACATGGGCTTATACCAACAGAAGTATGCGTTGGATTTATTAACTGAGACGGGAAACTTGGGTGTAAACCGGTAGAGACACCCATTGAACTGAATCACAAGCTTTGTGAAGTCCCAAAAGATGCAGTGGTGGATAGAGAATCCTATCAGAGATTAGTTGGCAAACTAATCTTTCTCATACGAGTCCAGACATAGCCTGTGTTGTAGGGGTGGTGAGCCAATTTATGCACAACCAAAAGAAGTACATCTTCGAGTTTATCGAATTCTACAGTACTTGAAAGGTACTCCAGGAAAGAGAGTGTTGTTCAAAAGAGGCAATCAATTGACATTGGAAGCATACACAGATGCAGACTATGCCAAATAAGTTGATGATAGAAAATCGACTTCAGGCTATTGTACATTCCTCGGTGGTAGCCTCGTAACATAGAGAAGCAAGAAGTAGAATGTAGTTGCAAGGTCAAGCGCAGAAGTTGAGTTCAGAACAATGGCATTAGGAATTTGTGAGCTTCTATGGTTGAAAATAAGTTTGGAAGATCTGAAGATTGCTTGGAAGGACCTATGAAGCTATATTGTGATTACAAGTCGGCAATTAATATTGCTCATAACCTGGTGCAACATGACCGCACCAAGCATGTGGAAGTACACAAACATTTTATTAAGGAGAAGTTGGATAGTGGAATGATTTGTACTCTATTTGTGTCCAACCGAGGGTCAACTTGCAGATGTGTTAACCAAAGGATTGAGTGACTCTACATTTTAGTCTAGTGTTAGCAAGCTAGAATGGAAAATATCCACTCACCAGCTTGAGGGGGAGTGTTAGAATCAGTTTTTATGGTGCGTAGATTTTACAACTTAGTAGATTAGGAGAAAATGTGTACTACAGCTGTGTATTTCTTGTGATTATGGTTGTATATTATGGTAGTGAATATCCCTGATTTATGGGGATTAGGTCTTAGGAGAGTTCCCTTTTATAGCCTAGTTTTTTTCCTATATATTGCTGTACATTCTTCAGTTGAATATACAAAAATATCCCCACTTTTGGTCACTCATTAAAGCATGGGTCAAATATATTTTAGCTTCGCTTATTTACGACATAATATAAGAGCTTTGACCACAAAATTTTACCTGAATAAGGGGCCTCTGTAGGCTGAATTACTCACAATAGTTGAAGACTGAAGATAATGGGCATTATGGATGTCAAATGCAGACCCGTCGTCATCGTCCGTCTGATAAAATTCACAATCAAACTGCAGAAGAGATCTCAAGCCAGGCTTCTTCACACATACCTTCATCAACACATCCCTTGGAAGCGCAACCTCTGTCCCACTTCCAACGGGCAACGGACCCAGCAAGGCCGAAACAACGACCTCTTCTCCCGTATCACACTTTCTTCGAAGAACCACATCCCGAGACTTTGCTGAGTCCCAGTCCACTACAAAATCTCCCAAGGAACCGCCTTCGATGTCCTGTAAAAATGTGCATACCGACAACTCAAATAAACAAATTCAAAATAAAGGGCACTGCTCAAGATTTGCTTAACCTTATATAATTCAGACAATTGACATGTTGTAGTTCTTGTTTCTTTTTTTTTTGTTTTTGGCTTTTTTTTTTCTGCCCAGCAGCAACGGTAACAATCAGAATTGCTTTATCGTTTTTGTCTGCTTATATGAAATTTCTTAAGCATAACATGAATGAAATTGTGGTTACACTCAATCGTTCATGCATACATTACATCAAGCGGATTAGCAAGCCGACCAACTCGTTCATGTATACATTACATGACCAAATGAGAAACTACAAACTCATGATACATCCTCCTTAAAGTAAAACTCTATAAGCAGATTTTTATCGGCCAACTAATCCGCATCTTGTTGAAGGCAAAAGATGTACTCAAATCAATTACATGTCAAATTACTTGACCATAAAGCTGCAAGTTTGGGCCGCACGGGCCAGCCCGAGCCCGCTAGTGTTGGCCCGGGCCTGGGCCTAAATTTTTGGACTTAGCCCGACTCTCTCTCCTTTAGGGTCGGCCCGGCCCAATCATCATATTTTTAAATATTTTTTTAAAAATACTTTATAAAATTCTGGGCCGACCCTAAACTTTTTGAGCTTAGGGTTAAGCTGGGCCGACCCTTTCTCTTTTAGAGCCGGCCCGGCCCGACCCGAAATTTCCCTTTGGACTGCCAGCCCCTCATCGGACCAGTCTGGGCGTCCTAAACTTACAACTCTATTTGACCAACACAATTATAGTGAGTAACTTCGGTTTGCTTAAGAATCACTTGACATTTGGTTCCTGGATTCAGAATCATTCTCGTTTTACGTGTGTTTTTTGTGAGAAAAAAACACTGTTGAGAACCATGAATCATGGACGAATGAAGAAAAACACTGTTCATGAATATTGATGTAGCTGGAAGCACAGGAGAAAGATGCCATATCCTAAAAAAAAATTTGTTAATGATCCATTGATTCACTCAAAATACCCGAGTAACCGGACAATGGCAGGGAAGCACTTAGAATAATACCATTTACAAACTAGTTCTTTTTCTCTCTGAAAACCCACTTACACTTGCAATAATGCCTTTCATAAAGTAGTTCTTATTTCTATAACAATCCACTAACCAAAACACAATACCAAAACTGGGTGGAGCCGAAAAATTAATTGAGAAGGGCAGACATATAATTATAGGTTTTAAGAAAGGACGTACATATAAAATTTCAGACTTTTAATGATGCAAACTACAAATTTTAGCAAAATATACGCGTATAAAATTAAAATAAAAAAAATTAAGATGGAGCGGCCGGCTACCCTTGGTAAGGTGTGGCTCCACCCAACTTTGTTGGAAATGAATCCAAACCGCGGCTCAAGCTCAAAATCAAGTTCATTTCTTTGGTCTAGAAAAAGAGGAAAAAAACAAAAAAACAAAAAACAAAACCCAGAATAAAACTGTTTAACAACTCCTACCAACTCATTCAAATAACATAGAAATAATAACAGAAGAATCAAAAAAGAGAAAAATGATAAGAGGAACCTGAAAGGGATTGGAGGAAAGCTCGTGGGAAATCTCAGATTGCAAAATCTTGAGCAACTCCAGATCTTGAAGAGCTTTCTGACCCTTCCGAAGGATTGTGCTCAGCTTCCGCATTATGCCTCTTTTCCCTTTGTGCACTTGCCTCCGCTCAACGATCTACCAGAACCAGAGTTTGCTTTGCCACTTCACTATTTCAAATTCTTTTTTTTCTATTTTTCTTTTTTTGGGGAAAATTAGTTAAATGACTTTTTTATCAACGTTTTTTCAAAAATGACACGTCTTTTTTTTTTTATTTTATGAAATGGACATTTTTTGAGAATTGATTAGTGACTTACGCATTGTTCCATAATTTATTAATAATTAGTAAATTTATAAGTTGTTGATGAAAATTAATTAATTATTAAATTAATTATTAATAAATATTGATTAATAATGAAAAGTAAGCGAGTTAATGATTAATAAATTAAAATTGATAACTAATAAAAACAATCATGTTGTAATTTTATAAAATTTCAATCATTTATAAAAAATAAAAATAAAAAAATCCTTCAAAAATAGCGATTTGTACTAAAATCCATTTTCTTTCTCAAAGACAGAAATTTGTTAGCTCTATTATCCAACAACGTGAAATTAATTAATTATTTTATAAATTTGAATTATCATTTAAATTAAAAATATTTTCTCTCATAAATTTAAATTTCTTTTTAAATTTTTTTTCGTTTAAATTTATGAGCCGGACCTAAAATTATTTTTTATTTTTATAAAGAACATAATTCTGTATCATTTGCGTGGTCATTTTATCAATAAAAACTCTTAAAAACTTATTTTACTAATAAAAATTTCCTCTCACGGAGCTCATTAAATAATGAAATGAATTTCAATAACAAATGTGGTACTGTATTACATTAGTTTGCCACATGAAATATTTACTGCCAACTAAATGTCATATTGAACCGACAAATATTTGTAGTAGGTTTCGTTCATCAGTTCTAATTAGTGATTTTGATTATACATTCAAATTTTATGAGAGAATCATTAACGAGTATTTTTTAAATTTAATTTTTTTTAAGAGAAAACATGTAGAATCAAAATTATGGATTTGAAGTTTAACCATGAACCAAACGGGTATAAAAACGACACGAAATTTCTCTAATTTAAACAACAAGTAACTTAAGACAACAAGCGATAGGTCGTATCTCAAACCAAACGACAACAAAATTTTGCTTGAAAACGACACATACCTGCATTACAAATGACATGTTTCCACACATTCAATGACAGCTTTGGTCTCGTTTATTTCATCGATTCGAGTTTTCAGTTTTAGGTTTATACAGTAAAAAGCTCTCAGAAAATGTCACATCTAACTTTTTCTGTTACAGTAAAAAGCTCTCAGAAAATGTCACATCTCAGCTCAAATTGAAAACTCGAATCCGCGAAGTGAACGAGGCCTTTATGTAAGCGCCATGTCGCTTATATTTTAGATGACAAATATGTCATAATTCTCCTAATTTCTATAGATCTCTTTTAACCTTGTTGAGAGACCCGCCTTATTTTCATATAATATAAATGTATTTCAAAATCATAACAATTTCAAATAAAAAATAAAGTAAAAATTTACTATAAATCCAACCCAAGTTAAAGGTTGTAAAAAACAAATCAAATTCTAAACATATGCACATCAAATTTTAATAATAAAAGTCACAAAATGATTAATTATAGAGTACCTTTAATTATACTTGAAAAGTTAATATTATGTCGATTTATCTATATAAAATTCATGAATATGGGATGGAAGTGGAACGGAAAGCGCTACGATTTAGACATAAGATTTTATCTCTATCCTTACCTCTGTTTCTACCTTATATGGGTATGAAAACAAACTCATCCAATAAGAATTCCTTTGAAATTGTATAAGTTTGGTATAATTTTTCATTTTTCCAAGATTTTGATCTAATGATCTTACCTTCAAAAACTATGCTAAGAATAATAAATAAATAAAAAGATGGAAAAAGAAATAAAAATGGAGCACCAGTTTTCATTTTAGGCTAAAGTGGTTTGAAAATTTTAGGGCTTTAGAAAGGCCCTTAAAACCCCTTTTCCCTCTCTCTCTCTCTCTCTCAACTTTCCCACTCTCACAGTTCTCTCTTCTCCACAGCAATGGCGAGCGAGCAAGACATGAGCAACTGGACCGATCTCCTCCATTCCTCCACCAAGCTTCTCGAGCAAGCTGCCCCTTCCGCTCAGTTCCCTCCTCTCCAGGTTCACTTCCTTACCTACTCCTTCCACTTTCCTTTTGTTTCCCGAGAAAATGCGGGACGAGAAATGTTTCATTTTCTTTTACAGTCGTTTGGTTTTTGTTGTTTGGGGGTTTCGTCGAAGATAGTCTTTTTCTTTTACAGTCGTTTGGTTTTTGTTGTTTGGGGGTTTCGTCGAAGATACTCTTTCGGTTTAGCTGCCGTCACTTTTGATACCGAGAAATTGAAGGAAAAAGTGCAAGTTGAAATCTAATTATCGGATCAATCGTTATTGAATATTCGAAAGCAAAATTAGCTTTGCGCAATTTGAAATTTGTTGGTTCTGCTTAGTAATTCACACTCATTCGACTGTTTGAATGTTGAGAAATGGTGGAAACAGTATGGCATTTTTGTTTGAAGTGTAATCAATGGGAATTGTGGAAAAACCTTGCTGTATTGAAAATGTGGTTCCTCTCTTGTTTGGTTGCTTAGAAAATGATATAAAGAAAGGAGGAAAAAATTCAATTAAACATAAGGATAAAGTTTTCTTCTTGACGCAAGAATTATATCTCATTGGAGTAATTTTCTTGATTTTAACTTTATTTTTTTTCCTTGTTTCAGAGAAATTTAGATCAGTTAGAAGCATTATCTAAGAAGCTCAAGGCAAAAACTCTCAGAACTGAGGCTCCATCGCAATCAATTGCTGCGACGAGGTACTTTAGTGTTTATTCTGGCAGAAATCGCTGCGATTCTTAAATTTTCTAGTTCTTAAATAAAAATAGGAAATGGGGACTATCAGTTTTAAATATTTCAATTCTTATACTGTCCCTTTGTTGTGTCGTCTATAAAACATGATTGATTGAACGTACCTAATATGTTGTTGTTGGGGGCATTTATAGGCTTCTTGCACGTGAGGGAATAAATGCTGAGCAGCTTGCACGTGATCTGAAGTCTTTTGAATTGAAGGTATTTTTTTTTTGTTGGGTGTTCAATACTCTAGCTCCATGGCTGCGAAAACTTTTTTGTATAAACATTTGATGAGTTTTTTTTTTTTTTGTTGGGTGTTCAATACTCTAGCTCCATGGCTGCGAAAACTTTTTTGTATAAACATTTGATGAGTCGCTTGGTTGCAAAACTTGTCATATTGTTTCCAATTTTGTAATCTCAAATGGCATCTGCATTGGAAAAATTGCTTTAATAGGATTAGAAGAGCTAACTAAAATTGTTTCTGATGTTTTACATTGTTATTCTTGCATTATGCTTCACTTATTTATTCTCAGTTCAAATCCTGTCCAAAAAATGTTGTCGTTCAAATTCCTTAAACTAATTTTCTATATTTTTTCTTGTGTAGTACTTGTGTAAAGCTCACGTCACACCTTTTCTTTTTAATTCTCTTTTAATGGATGGACTGGTTGCGGACTTGTAGTTTAATTAACATCTATGCTTTAATATTGAGTTATTACCACTATAGCTGATTTTTGCTTGTATTTTCTTTATGGTGTACTTTTTATGAAGACAACATTTGAGGATGTTTTCCCTGCTGAGGCCACAACTGTTGAGGAGTATCTGCAGCAGGTACTTTATTCTTTATATCATTTGCTAACTATTCAATTGCTTAAACAATACTTGTATTTTCCACTACTTTAATGGTAGGACTGTTTCGTTACAAATGGCCAAAACCCAAGTAATAGTTAACCCATTTATTTGTTTACTTATATTGAATTAGACATGTTAATTGTTAGGAAACCTTGTGTTACAGCCTTACAGGGAAATGGGTATAGGTGTGGGCTGTGGGTGTATGCACAAGTGTTATACTCTTTCTCTCTTTCTCTCTCTCTCTCTCTCCCCACAATTTAGATATTTCAGTGGTCATACTTCTTCTGCCCATATCCCTTCAAAATAGGTAGTTTGTGTGTATTGAAGGGAGGCTTCCCAGTTATTTGGTCAATTTTTGTCCACATTTAGTTCAAATTCAACATAATAACATATAAATTTGGTACATGCATATTGACTGAGCTGTCAAAGTGAAGTGCAGTGAAAGAATCTTTCATTATGGCTCTGATCCTGAAAGTTTAACCGTCTTTGAGTATCTGGCAATTCTTACGCAATACTTTCCTACTTTTTTCTTGGCAGTGACTAAAAATTGTTCTGTCTATCATACCAATCTACCAGGTCCATGAAATGGCAATGGTTTCGGCTGTCCAGGAAGCTCAAAAGGATAATCTGAGAAGTTTCAATGATTATATGTTGAAAGTCTTGGAGGTTAGCATGACATAAATGATAAACATGACTATATTAATTTTGAAATTTTCCAATATGGCACTCTGGTGTTTGATAGCGTCAAATCTTTGTACCAGAGGGTAACCACTTGAGGAGAAATATTAATTTGGAATTTGGAAATATTTCAAAAAATGTTGAAGTGGTTATCTTTGCTAATTGTGTTTTGGGCCTGATTGCCTTTATTGCATATCAGGAGGATTGGCAAAAGGAGAAACGTGATAGTCTTCAGAACTTAAGTCGAATTTCCACATTACCACGGACTAATATGATAGTTAGCAGCAGTGGGGGTGCTCGCTCTGGTCAGATAGTGTCGATGACTTCCAGCCCTCAGGTTTCATCTGGTGCATCAAGCATGGAGATTGTACCTCTAGCTAACAAGCCTACCCTTGAGAAAAAAGCAACAGTCTATGCTAAAGTTGTAAAGGATCTGAATAATGCAAGGGAACGTGGCTTGCCATTTAAAGTACGCCTATCTTGTGTACTATTCCAATGATAATTTAAAGAAGCTAATGCTGTGGGCATTTATATAACTAGTTTGAAGCATGACTGAGTGGTTGGTTTGAGTTATTATTGTTTAGTATAACTAGACATTTTGCAATCTTGGAAGTCGTTATGAGCAAGATTGGTCTTATATTTTGCTGAGATATCTGCTGTTTTTTTTTTTTTAATATATTAATAGTCAGTTTTTATTGTTTCCACACTTCAATGATATACTCAACTGGTGAAATGGCTGGTGCTGTTGGGATTGTATTCAAGATTGTATTCAAGTTTTGTTCCATTTATGATGTGAATCTAATTACTATTTGTTTCTTTCACTAGCCTGCAACAGCATTTAAGAGTGCATATGAAAGTCTAGGCCTTGATGCATCTGGCGGAAAATCAGTTAACATGCAGAAGATATGGCACCTTGTTCAGGTATACTATATAATTATGTGCTTTACTTCTACTTTACAATCGTTGTATTATGTGCTCGGTTTCTCTAGCACATGCTTGTGAATGCTTTTCTTTGGTTTTGTTTCATGGAAAATAAGATTTTTTTTAAAAATTTTTAAATTACTATATAATTATGTGCTTTACTTCTACTTTACAATCGTTGTATTATGTTCTCGGTTTCTCTAGCACATGCTTGTGAATGCTTTTCTTTGGTTTTGTTTCATGGAAAATAAGATTTTTTTTTAAAATTTTTAAA
The DNA here is from genome assembly GCF_000414095.1 of Morus notabilis. Lineage (NCBI taxonomy): Eukaryota > Viridiplantae > Streptophyta > Magnoliopsida > Rosales > Moraceae > Morus > Morus notabilis. The sequence goes on along the minus strand of NW_010358151.1, from coordinate 35,797 downwards.
ATTTCTTATTTTTTATTTGTAATGGGCAAAATGGTGTAGGCATTGATTGGTGAAGACTTGACTACTCAACGGAGCATGTCGAAGAAGATGTCTTTAGTTGTTGGTGCAAGGTGCCACCTTGAACGGGGGCATGAAAAATATATAATGGATACTATTCAAAGTCGTCCTGCCCAGGTAATAATTATATATGCTATCATGTTTGTTTTCCGCTGCCTTGCTGGATTGGATTAGATCTGTGAAATTATTATTTTTAATCTTATCATTATTATTTTCTAATAATGCTTCCCCAATATAAATGTTTAGTTGGATTTGTTTTTCCTATGAAGTTTGAGTGAAATTTTATTGATCCATAGTTGATATATTCTTCCAACTAAAGAATTTGTAAGGAACTTTTTATTTAGCTATCATCTTTGTATACCTGTTTATTTCAATTTCACAATTTTGCTTATCTTTTGATCTCATTGTAGGCTGCGCTCGGTGGGGTTGTCGGAAACATGCAAAGAATTCGTGCCTTTCTTCGGGTTTGTTGCCATGCTGATTATCAATTTTTGAAGACGTGCAAGTTATATGTTATATTATTGTTCTGGATACTTTTGTGATGTACAGTATATTTGACACTTTTCTATATCTGTACAGATTCGTTTGAGGGATTATGGAGTCCTAGACTTTGATGCAGGTGATGCTCGTAGGCAACCTCCTGTTGATACTACTTGGCAGCAGGTTCTCAATACTAATTTTATCTTGTTTTTTGATTTATTTATTTATTTATTTGCTAAAGAAAAATATGCAGCAGGTTCTCAATACTAATTTTATCTTGTTTTTTGATTTATTTATTTGCTAAAGAAAAATAATTTTTTATTGATGATTCAAGACTTGATGTTTACTAATTTTGAGGCTATCTTTCATATTTATCCTTGTTGTCCGTGACAGATATTCTTTTGCTTGAGAACTGGTTACTACGATGAAGCAAGAAATGTTGCTCTTTCTTCCCGTTCTTCACATCAGTTTGCTCCTCTGGTACTGACATCTATTTTATCTACTTATTTATTTCTTGCACAGCAATGATGTGATATCTGATGTTTGGGGCTACCTTTTTATCTTCTTTTATCTTTTGGAAAAAAAAAAAAAAGCTCACAGAATGGATCAATACTGGGGGTATGGTTCCAGCAGAAATTGCAGCTGCTGCATCAGAAGAATGTGACAAAATGTTGCGAATGGGTGATCGCCTGAGTCGAAATGCATATGACAAGAAAAAATTGCTATTATATGCTATCATATCTGGGTCACGCAAGCAAATTGACCGAGTGTTGAGAGATTCACCAACACTTTTCAATACAATCGAGGACTTCTTGTGGTTCAAATTATCGGCTGTACGAGACTGCACTGTTGGTCCCCAATCTGTTGTTTTAAGTGATGGTTTGGTACCATACACTCTGGATGATTTGCAGGTTTACCTAAATAAGTTTGACCCCTCATATTATACAAAAAATGGAAAGGATCCTCTAGTGTACCCTTATGTTTTGCTTTTAAGCATCCAGTTGCTGCCAGCTATTCTATACTTGTCGAAGGAAGCGGGAGATGAAGGATACAATATTGATGCTGCACACATGTCAATTGTGCTGGCAGACCATGGGATCCTTTCTGAAGGTGTCGGGGCTGGACAAAAGTTGGGGTTGATGGATGCTTATGCAGAGGCTTCTACCATAATTAGGCAGTATGGATCTTTGTATCTACGTCTTGGTGACCTTCCAACAGCACTAGAATATTATGCGCAAGCTGCTGCAGCAGTTGGTGGTGGACAGTTGTTATGGTCTGGGCGAGGTACTGCAGATCAACAAAGGCAGAGAAACTTGATGCTGAAGCAACTCCTTACTGAGCTGTTACTGGGAGATGGTGGAATCTATGTTTTACTTGGTTCAAGAGGTGCTGGGGAAGAAGGTGAATTGAGCCGGTTTTTCATTGATGATAAAGCAAGAAAACAGTTCTTGCTTGAAGCTGCTCACCGCTGTCGAGAAGCTGGATTATATGACGAGGTAATTTTTTCCCTTCCCTTGCATGTTATTAGTTGGAAAGAATGCGAGGAACTCTATGAAACATCAACTTTTCTTATGGTTTTAATTCCATTTTTCTTGGTGATGGATGGTGGTTAGTGCACTTTGCAAAATGTGCTAATACCGCACATATTTGGACTCTGGAACCTTTCCTTTTATGTGGATAAGAATTATTTTTCCCTGATGAAACGTTATGGTGGAAGATGGTGACATCCACACAACTTTTGGATACTGATAAACCCCGCATGGAACTAGACATTTGGTTCTGTCTTAAAGATTTGAATCTTTGTACTTCGTTCAACATTTCAAACATTTTGACTTATCATATAGTTATTACTTCACTCTTCTTGACTTACACATGGCTGTCAAATACTTTCTGCTCATGGCCTATTATTGATCTGGTGACTTTAATATAGCATCGCAAATAATTGGGTTTTAATAATTGTATTAATCGTTTCCTCATTATTTCAGTCTATAGAAATTCAAAAAAGAATTGGGGCATTCTCAATGGCATTGGATACAATTAACAAGTGCCTATCCGAAGCAATCTGCGCCCTCTCACGTGGTAGATTGGATGGTGAAAGCCGGACAGCTGGCCTCATTCACTCAGGAAATGAGATCCTAGAGAGTTATAAGTATCACGTTGATGTCAGGTCATTCCACAATGCATCTTTTGTTTCTCTTAATTTAAGTTCAAATTGTTGAATTATTTCATATGTTTGAGCAACTCCAACCATGCTAGCTATTTCGGCGATGTTTGGTAAAATGATTCGTTCCCTGATTCGAATCATGATTCGTGGTTCGCTACAGTATTTTCTCTCACAAAAAATTCACGTAAATAAAAAATGATTCGAATCACATGGTTTGAATTCTCCAACCAAACGTCCTCATGTTTTTTTCTAAAATAGCTAATGATTTGGCTTTTTTTTTTTTTTTAGCATTTCTCCACTCCAATCATTAGGTAAATGATTAGTTATTTTAGCTAAAGCATTTTCTAGCAAGAAGTGGCTAGCTATTTATTCTTTTTATTATTTTATTAAAATGGCTTTCTAGCCATTTTAGCTAGAATTTAGCATTTTAGGTAGCAACTTTTTAGTGAGTCACTCCAACTACACTCTCTATTTTAGCTAAACATAGATTATTTTAATTTTTTTTTTTTTAGTTTAAAATATTCTTGCTAAAAAGTTTAAAAATATAAATAACTTTCTTTTTTAACGTTTACTTTATGTCAAGACTAAGAATAAAATAATAAAAAAAATAAATAGTTAGCAACTTCTTGTTAGCTATATTTAGCTAGTGGAAAGTGCTTTAGTTAAAATAGCTAACCATTTAGCTAATGATTAAAGTGGATAAAAGCTTAAAAAAAAAAAAAAAAAAAGCAAAAGCTAAATCATTAGCTATTTTAGTTAAAAATATGAAATAACTAGCATGGTTGGAGTTGTTCTTACGTGCTTTAGATTTCCAGATAGGTCAAATTGTAAAACTAGAACAAATGTTTGTTTTGTTTTTATTTTTGTTTGTTTATTTTGTTTTTTTTTTTCGGTTTTACTTTGCCAATACTCGCTTGAAGTTTCTTCTCCGACTAAAGATCTCTATAATATGCTTTTGCAGTCCGCAAGAGAGAGAGCATGTTACCGAACAGCAGACTGTTCTAAGGCAACTTGAGGCAATACTGTCAGTCCACAAATTTGTGAAAGTGGGTCATTATATTGATGCTCTGAGGGAGGTTGCAAAACTTCCATTTCTTCCACTGGATCCTCGAACTCCAGACACTGCCACTGATGTGTTTCAAAATCTCTCTCCTCATGTCCAAGCTTGCATTCCTGACCTTCTTAGAGTTGCACTTACTTGTCTAGACAATGTGACTGACTCCGATGGATCACTTCGTGCCCTGAGGGCTAAGGTGTGTTTTTCAACCAATAAATTCTTCGCCTATTGTTGTTTGACAAAGTGCTTCTCTGTTGCTTGGGGCCATTCTACTTATGACCTATTTCAAGTATCTATTTTTATTTTAAATGGTAGATATGGATAAGTTCTCCTGAAAGAAATTGTGAAATTTTTGTTAATTTGTTTTATGCTGAAGTAAATTACAGTCAAAATAACTGCTTAGAAAAACCTTGATCAATTGTATAGTATCGATGATGCCTCTGTTATTTGCTTTTGCAGATCGCAACTTTCATTGCAAATAATTCAAGTCGGAATTGGCCTCGTGATTTATATGAAAAGGTTGCAAGGACCCTGTGAACTATAAGAAAAGAAAAAAGCAATGGCGGCTTTAGATGTCCATGCGGTCGAGCAAATCCAAATTACATGTAACCATGATTAAATTTTTTCTTCTTGTAAATTCTATGGGAATCATCAGAGTTGAGCATTTCGCTGTGTTGATCAGTGATATTGGTGAGGTGAAGAAAAGTTTAGAGGTAATAATAGGAACTGGAAGTTAGTTGGTTAAGTGATTGTTTAGTTGTTGTTACTTGTTAGTATTTTTTTAAGCAGTTTGTTATCAGTTTGTTAGAAGGGTTAGAATTATAAAAGGGAAAGGTTAGTAGTCAGGGGATGGAGGGATTTAATGAGTGTGAATTTAGAGAAAACCTTTGGGAGAGCTAGTAGACCTCTCGAAAGTCTGCAAGTGGGGTAGGTTTCCCAGGGGGGTGTTAAAGATCTACTTGTTCTGCTATTTTTGAAGCTAGATCTCGTGTAATAGTAGAAATAATCTGCAATCTTTATAACCTATGGTTTGTTACAAAGCATCTATAATTTGCACATGTTTCCTCTGAGAACATCCTTTGTGTACTCAAATCGCTGTGATTGGTATGTCGATTATTTTATGAGGTCTACGTGATGATCAAGTGTGTTTCTTAGATATATATAGGGTCCGTTTAGTTCGTTGATTCGAGTTGAGACGTGACTTTATATGAGAGTTTTTTACTGTAACAAAAAAGTTAGATGTGACTGTTTCTTAGAGTTTTTTACTTTAGCAAAACTTAAAATTTTAAATTCAAATCGGTGAAATGAACGGAGCCATAATTGCTTATAGGAATGACAACTGGGCGGAGCCACCGGGGTGGGTATGCTTTTCACACCTCCCATATCTTACTCTTTTGTTATTCTCGTATTGTTTTCATATTCACCTAATTTAAGGCGCGGTCGGGGAATCCCCATTAGAGGAGCTATTCCCATACTTATTCACTAATTGTAAAATTCAACAACAAAGTCACTAATGTCTTATAAAGTAAACTGAATAATATTCAAACTTCCAGAAATACCAATGTCTTATATATTTAAAATATAAAAGTACATATAACCGGTCAGGTCTGAGATCAAACTCGCACTTTGAATTCAAGCTCCATCTTAGTTCCTACCCCGCCATATATCATTTGATTTGATAGTCATTGAAACAGAAATGATAGATAGTTTACCAAACTAAATAAAACTTGTCTACTATCATCAGTCCCTTTAACTAGCTTTATGATAAAATTATATGACGTCGATGATGACCAAAGTGGGGAAGAAATGAGAAGAATCAACTGTAATTGGCCGTAAAATAGCAATGTCTGGCATAAAAAAGAAGAAATAAATAAAGGTTCAATCTCATAGATGGTTACCAAAGCAAAAAATCTTATAGATGGCTCCGGAATTGTACCCTAAAAGGTCCCAAACTAAACCTTGAATTATTAGTTTGTTTCAGTTTTAACCTATCCATTAGCTGAATGTTAAAAAAAAAGACAGAATATATAATGTTTTACTAGTAAAGTATTATTTTCTATCAAGATCACTGGCACTATAAAGAAAAAGTATGATGTGTATATTTTCTCATCTTTTTAACATTAACTACAAGGAAGAATTAAAGTTGAAACAAACTAATACCTTAGAGCTAAATTTGTGATGTTTTAAAAGTTAGAGACCAAAACGAAATTAAAGATAAAATTCTATAACCATTTATGAGATTAGAACAACTAAAGAGGAAGCAAGCAATAGACAAAAAACATAAGATTTAAATGATTACTCTAATATTTATCCATTAGTGGGTATCATTGTTTTAACCATAAAATATTGATCAGACGGTTCTAATAAATTTAGCAGCTGACTAAAAAAGTTTATGGCTATTAGTGAAATTGAACTCTTATCAGGTCACATCATCAAATTTCTATATTTGATGTGCAATCACCGATACAAGCCTAACCATTAAAACTCGTCCACACATACATCTACGTGGGTTTGAGGCAAGACATGCAATTAACTAGAAGAAAAGGAGACAATTACCCTTTAGAGTGCATAGATCTAGATTTTTACCTTTTACTCTTGATTAATTCTTTTTTAATCATATAACTATATTAGTCAAAAAGAGTATTAATCAATAATAAGAAGTGAAAATTCAAACTCATGTATTCTAAGAGTAAGTTCAACAATTTTCTCATTAAAATTGAGGAAAAATCGCCCCAAATACTGTGAAACACCACGTTGCCGTTTCAAATTGGCATCCCTAATCCAATAAGTGGCAGAACATATATATTTCTTCGAGTGATGGTTTCAAATCAAAGAGCTTGTTGAGTGGACTTGCTATCCTGAATTTAGTGGAAGCGCAATAAAGACAAGATTTAGATACTGAAATAATAGTTAGGAAAATCAAAATTCTCATTTGATTGTGCTCCCACTAACAATTAAATTGTGCTCCCAATCGAATTTCCGTTCATCCATTAATCTCCTATTCAAATGCGTAAATAGTTCTTCAAAACATTAATATAAAAAAAATACTCTCTCAATTGTAGCAATACAAACTGAAAGAAGTAATGCAAGTGTAACAAGCAAAACAGTGAAACACCAATAGGATTTTGTGTAAAAATAGATTTGAGAGTATTGAAGAAAAAAAGATTTTTATGTAGGAATATAGAGTGGATAAACATTATTTCAGTGGGGACAATAATGAAAAAAAGTTAATACGAGAATAATATTTAAATAGTGTTACATTTGCAAAAAGTTATTTTAATAAGCACGAAGTAAAAAAAAAAATGAAAAAAGGCACATTCAAAAATATAAAATTCAAAAAAATAAACAACAAAGAAAATGAACCACAATGTATGTTGTGACAAAGTAATAATATTTTCTAGGATCATGGGAAGAAATATTTGAATATGCGCAAGTACAAACTCTTTAATAGACTGCATATCAAGAATATAATTTTCAATCAATTATTAAATGCTATGAGTTCTATAGAAAAATCTTTAGGATTTCAATCAATCATGGTTTTGATTTTAAAAATTTAAATTTTTTGTGAAAAAAAAATATTGTAAAGAACTAAAAATTATGATTCAGAATAAGAACGAACCTTTAAAACAAACATCTCATTAATTTTTCAAGAGAGACACGTGCCCTTCTACAATGTACTTGGCTCCGTGCCTATTACCATATAGGGTCCATTCCTTAATCAGAGTAATCGGACTAATTGTGGAGTTACATATAAGATTTCTTTTGTCATTTAAGAAGTTATGGAGATTTCTTTTGTTATTAAGAAGTTACGGAGATATAAACAATTATCATTCAATTAATAAAAAAAAATAATGTACTTTTGATTAGTTTTCTTTTGTTAGTATAATTATTTGATTAAAAAGATATTAATTAACAATAAGAGATAAAAATCAAGATGGATACGTTTTTAAGGAGTATTCGACAAGATTTCTCAAAAAATAAAGGCAGGGAGAAAGAATTTGGCCAGTTGCAGGGATTTCAACAAATCCTATTCCTAAAATCCTTGTATAGACTTATTTTTAGCTCAAAATAAACATTCGTAATTGTTAAAATAAGATACCCTGCATCTTTTTCAACTTTAATGTCATGTTTATAATCCCTAATTTTTCTCCATCAATTTAATGATACTGCCATTATTTATTTTACTTTTTTTTTTTTTTTTGCTGAAAATGATGCTGTATTTTTTGTTTTCTTTCTAGCATTTACATTCTATGGTTATCATCATGTGCGGATTTATTTATTTTCTAAATTTCTCAAAGAATCATATGCAGGTGTTTATATTTCTGGAGATTTCTTTGGCAGGTGTTAAAAAAATAAATTACCAATAATTTTTTATTTTAGACAATATTATGACTTATCCGCTCATGCAATACTGTTGTAAACGCCAACCAAATCAGCAAGTAAATATAGTTATTTCTTATATATCCACTTTTGTCTTACATATGTAAATTAACTGATGACATTTTATTTCTTCACTTAATCTAAAATTGAAAAGAAAAATTCTCATTAATTAGAAAGAGAATATCCGTCATCAATTCTCATATTAATGTAACAATACTTCAATACTAATTAAAGAAGTTGCTTTGAATCTTTATTTCCCTCAAAATAGAAATGACGAGTGCACGCCCATATATGTATGTATATATATATATATATATATATATATAAATGTGTGTGTGTGTGTGTATAATTAACTTGGATTAATCCTGGCAAAGACCTTCTCAACCAGGACAATCTTATTCTGAGTAATTTCTTGATCATATATAATTAGCTTTCCCTAGTGATATGAGCAATAAAAGAGTCCCACTCCATTTTAGTAATGCCTCCTTTCTCAGTAGACATTATCACTTGACAACCCAATTCCTCAGCCTTTTTCCTTATCTCATCTCCTTCCTCCGATTTCATCAATCTCTTCGCGACTTCTTCAATCACCGATGAACTCACCAACTCATCTTTTTTTGCCCATTCCCTCACAAAAACACCAACTTTGAGAAAATCTGTGATCAACACAGCATTAATGGGCTGATCAGAGTGCATTGGCCAGGCTGCTATGGGCACTCCAAGACTAATACTTTCCAAGCATGAATTCCACCCACAATGACTCATGAACCCCCCAGTTGAGAGTGCCCCAAAATCTCCATCTGGGGCGCCCAATCTCTCACCACAATTCCTTTTCCTTTCACTCTCTCCTCAAACCCTAGTGGAAGTTGAGGTCTTCTAACTTCACTTTCATCAAAAACATTTCCTTTGTCTGCGTCTCTCAAAACCCACAAAAACTTGACCCCACTTTCTCCAACCCAATTGCCAATTCTCCAATTTGCTCATCTTCCATGAAAGTTGTGCTCCCAAAAGAGATGTACAACACAGAGTTCTTCTCTTGCTTTGTCAAGCCACTCCAAACACTTGTTTTGGCCTTGGCCTTTCACTTTGTTCGGTGATCTGTTCTTGAAGATTGTCACTGTTTCCAGTGGCCCAATTGCCCACTGCTTCATATTCCCACCCATGATCTTTCTCATTTCCTCTAAAAAGGAGTCTAGAAATTCACTGTCTATCAACCTACAAGTGTTGTACAAATGCCCACATTTGTTACCACTCTTGAACAGAAACTGAGCTTGGTAATTTGAGAAAACCTCAAACTCAGGAACCAAGCACCCTTCATAAGACGGGATCTCGGGGCGATCGTGATGTCGCCCCGCGGCGTCGCGCATGAAGGCAAAGTTCGAGACGGCGGAGACACAGTGGAAGATGTATGCCTCTGTGTTGGGCAAAGAGTCAGAATCTTGAACGACGTAACTCATCAGAACGTCGTGAATGATGACGACTCGCATGGCGGTTTTCGAGAGGGAAGTGAGGAGTGACATGACGGGTTGGCGAAGGTTGAGGGAGGCTTCAAAGGAAGGGATGAGATGTGAAGGGAACGTGGTGTTGGTAGGCAAAGGAGAGAGAAAATGAGGAGTTGGGAAGTCGTGGAATTGGATTCTCTTGGCATCGTTTAGTGCGTGACTTGCACGTGACTTGACTTGGGAAATGTGTAGAGCATAGCCAACGTAGTGAACTTGGATGTTGTGTGAAGAAATGATGTGAGAGAGCTGCAAGAGTTGGCTTAAATGGCTTTGAAGAGGGAAGGGAACCACCACCACCACCACAACGGACGGTGGAGATTGCTTGGTGGGTTCTTGATCATCATGAGATTGGTGGGAATGATGATGATCAACGACTGTCATTGCACTGAATGTTCTTGCCTCCTTGAGGATGGTCGTAATGTTATAGGTTTTGTATTTTGGTTTTGATTAGAACGTAATCTTATATATAGTGCAAGTTTTACGTAGCTGGTATATTATCAGATTATTACGTAATTTTGCTCTTATTTATTAATTGTGCTAGCCATAATAATTACAAAGTTTGATTTCTATGCCCTTGAATAGTCAAAGTTTTCGGCCTATGCATGTACATATCATTTAAAGAAATAGACATATCGAAGCGATCCAACCCTAGATCCCTTCTTCCTCTTGCTCTACGAATAATAGTAATATCGTTTTTTTTTACGTGAAATTCTCTACTCAATTATTTAATAAAACAAAATAAGACGAAAAAACAAAATCAAAAAATAAATAATACTATCTAAAAATGAAAGGAAAATCAACCTAGAAAGAAAAAAGAAGCCTTTAGAGAAATTTCTGTGCAGCAGCTTATTGATTTAGCTCTCAAGATCAAAATGAGTAAGCCATTTTATTTTTATGGACTTCTGGTATTATTGCTACTCTTTAGTTGCTTTGGAATTTTCAGAATCTTGCAAGTCCCGTTTATTTCATCGATTCGAGTTTTGCTACAGTAAAAAAAAACTCTCAGAAATAGTTAACTAACTTTTTTACTACAGTAAAAAGCTCACATAAAGTCACATCTCAACTCGACTAAACGGGCCCACAGTTTTGAAAATAATTTGTGTTCCTTGAATCAATTTCTTAATTCTCTCTGGAACTGTATTGAAGAGGCCATTCTTGACATGGATCAACTAAATAATTTTTTATTATTAGCATTGCTAGCTAGTCTTGAAACTTCGACCATTGTGACAATTTAGTCTCTAAATTTAATTTGATAAATTACTCCTTATAAGTTTTTTTTTTGGTAGATTGGCAAAGAATTTCAAAAATATAACATAAATAATCACATATATATCGCAAATAATTAAAAATGTTACATAAATAGTTATAGTAAATGCAAAATGTCCTAATTCTAGTAATGAAGATATCATCTTGCACATAGTGCTATTTTTAGTAAAATTTTAGGTTATCACGTAGTAACCATATGATTAGTGTTATTAAATTTCAGAAATCTTTATCACTTTTAGTGTTAAGGACAAAATCTGCCAAAAAAATATATATTTAGGGAGTATATAAAAAATAAAGGATCAAATTATTACAATGCTTAAGTTCAAGGACTAACATTGCTAATAACTTTTCTTTAATTTTGTTTTTGGGATCTTTGAGAGTTTTGCTATTTGATAAGATGTGTTAGTTGACTCTAATATCGGTTATTTACTCCTACAATTTATTAATTAAAAAGAGAAAGAAAACAATTTATTTTCATCCTCCTGCTTTCTTTCCCACACAAAGTTTATGAGATGTGTTTTTGTATTTAATTCATTAAAAACGGTGAGGACCTTACTTTAATGTTGAGTGTAGTCATAAGCAGCACAACTAATGCATCAAATTCACACTTATTACTACTCAATTAAGGCATTTAGGCTATACTAAAAAAAAAATATATCTGTGTTATTATCGTTGTTCGTATATATTTTCATATTAAAAAATGTCGAGTTTTGATAGTTTACCCGATTTTGTCATTGAACTTACTAGTGAATTTTATCCCTTTTTCCTAGTTTATGGAAATAGGAAAATTGTTGAATAATATTTTTATATATTATTACTTTTATTAGTATTCTGACTTTATTTGTATTTATTTTCATGTTAGGAAATCTCTAAATTTGATAGGTTAGGTTACATAGCCGATTTTGCAACTTTAACTCGTATTCATTAACTCGTATTTATATGAAGTTCATTCATAATACTCCTTATTAGTGAAATTTCTCCCCCCTTTTATAATCTGTAATTTAGACACATTATCGAATAATATTAAATCTTCATCTCGCGTTTTTTCTTCTTTAATAGGCTAAACCATCTACTAATTGCAAGATTCCTGCTAATATATATATATATATATTATATATATAATATATGAAATTATAATTTATCATTTGATTCTGATACCAATATATATATGGACAATTTTTTTTAATGATTACATTCTCATTATGATTACTAATTAAATATGCAAATTTAGTGATATGGTATGATAAGAATCCAATTTTGTTAATTGTCATAGATTTTGTTTTTGTCAACTATCTAATTTATTATAACTGTTGGATTGATATCTTACAGCTAAAATAATAATACTCATTAATGAGTAAATATTAGAGTAATCATTAAAACTACACAAATATATATATATATATATATATATTTATATATTGTTAAAACCGTGTGTATGCGCACAAGTTTTAATACGTACGAATGATAAATGTATTTATTATGGTCTCATTTGGAGAAATATATATCTATATATATATATATAAAGAATGTATAAGAGGACAAAAAGATACGAATGAAAAAGGAGAGGACAAAAAAAAAGAAAAGAGAGGAAAAAGGAATGAAAATAAAAAAACTAACCACACTTACGAAATGTTTTATTAAGAGAATATGATTTAAAAAATATAGACAGTGATATGTACGAGAAGAAATTATTTAAATGGTGAATTAAAAAGAAAAGTATATTTATGAGAGCTAATTTGGAGAAAATAAAAATTTGCAATAGGGTAAAAAAGATACGAATGTAAAAAGGAAAGACACAAAAAGAATAAAAAAAGAGATAAAATTAGGGAGGAAATAAAAAAAAAAGAAAAAAGAAGAAAGAAAGAAACGAGATGAGGGTAAAAAAAAATAAGAATGAGAAAAAGAAAAATGGCGCTAACAAAAATAAAAAGTGTGTTTATTTTCACAACTCAAGTCATAACTTGAGTATGTTAGAGAAAAATACGAAGCAAAAAAATTAAAATCAAATTTTTGTAAGAAAAAATACTGTAATAATAAAATTTGAGTTATAATTTGAGCCGTGAAAGAAACGAAATGCTTCTAAAGATATACATATTAGTGATTTAAGATGTTATTATTCTTGTTCCGGTGACGTTTAGTGTTGGAGCAATACATTAGTGGGTGGGGTAAATATTAAAAAAAAAATTGATTTTCTTTCTATAGAATTTCTGTTGCGTTTACTTTATAAATGAAAATTTTTAAGGGTATCATCACTTTTAAATTAAAATTTACAAATATATTTCTATTCAATAATAATAAAAAAAAATCTGTTTTTGATTCATAATGCCACATTAGTAAGATTGTTATGACCACTTTCCATTCCTTCTAAGACCACACTCGAATGATTCTTTCAGGCGAAGAAGGCTTTGTTTGGTTTCAGGCGAATGATTCCAAAGCTATAGAATATAGTTTATTAAGGAGCAGTAGGCTTGCCAAATTTCTTAAAGACTGGCTTTAAATTAATTTGGTTTAACTTTCAATGATTCCAAATTTAGCATTTTTAAAAAGGTTTTGAACACTTTTAACATAATTTTGTATATAAGAAAAATATGATTCTCAATCAACAAGGGAACAATGTAATATGTTTTTTTACACAACTCTATATTAATGTCTCTTCTATTAAGAAGACCATTGGGACAAAGCTTATCTTAGAGATGTTTTTAATTTGTATTCACGATTTTTAGAAAGAGGTGCTGGGTAAAACTTTCATTCACGGAAGCAATTGTAACTGCTTAGCCAATAGTTAGAGACACACTATGTTTGGTAGGGTAGAAAAATGGAAGGAATGAAGAAGGTGAAGAGATTTTAGAAGACAAAATAGAAAAGTAGGTGGTTTGGTAGGAGAGAAAAAATAAAGGAAAAGAAATTAGAAAGAAAAATAGCATAAGTGGTACCCACCATTTTTTTTTTTTATCTTTCCATGAGTGGAGATATTTTAGCAGGGAAAAATTATTACACTAAGAACAACGAGACTTTCTTTGACAATATTTTTTTTTTTTTAGTCCTACCAATGAAACTCCTTAAAATAAGATGAAATTACTTTTTGGACCTCATTTATAAATTTCAATTTTGAATAGGTAAGACTAATTCCAATGCAAATGCTAATGTCAATTGTATATTTAACATCAAAAAATATGATATGGCATGTTATTTTTATTTTTGCTCCAATGCGTAATATTATTTGACTAAATCTACCTTTTCTTATAACTATTCAGCTCCGAAAGTTGTAAAAGTAAACTTTTATTTTTAAAATAAGAGACTTTTTCTGATGTTCCCTCCTTTTTAGAAACACCAGTGATCCATGCTTCTCAACCGTCAAATCTGTATCGGAACTTGTCTGTTCTGCATACTTTTTCAATCTGGCCAATCTAGTGTGATTTTGACCAGATCTAACGACTGAAAAAGCAGGAACACCGGTGTTTCTAAAAAGTAAAAAACACCTAAGAAACTCCCTTAAAATAATTAAAAAATGCAAAAGCTGCATTGATTATATGGAAAAAGTAAACATTATAACCAATAGTAATCAAATGACAACTTTCTCATATGTTATACTTGGTGGGAAATTTACCACAAACTACAACATATGGAAAATGTGGCATAACAATTGGCATTGCATTGAAGAGCGTTTTTTACACTCAAATGTTAATTTTGCAATTAACATATTAATTATAACATTGCATTGGAGATACTCTAAAATAATAATTGTATATTAACTCATTATCTTTTCCATCATTCTTATTTTCTATCCTTCATCTTTTTCCCTTCATTCCATTTCTTTCCCTCCTACCAAATAAAAGCATTAATCATGATGAGATGTTAAGGCTTATATTCCTAGTAATGTACTTTACATTACAAACATATAAATATTCTTATCCGCAAATCTATAATAGAATGAGACTTTTTTTTTTTGTTCCTAAATTAGAATGAGACCTTTTATTAGTTGATGTGGGTGTCTCGTACTTTTGGAGTAGGATTTGTGGCTCAAATTAAAGCCATGAAATAATTAAGTATCCTAAAAAATAAAATTGGAATTGGTATAATCGGTAGAACCAGAAGCCTTTGCATCATTTGCCTCTAATCTCAATAAAACTACTTATCAGAATCAAGGTCAACGATTACGTGAGTTGCTCAAATTTATAATCTCAATTACTCTCTAACGGCCGTGAAAGAATTCTTGATTACTTTTTATGGAGAAACAATTAGAAATTTAACGAAGTATCATTAGTTACGAACTTACTTAAAAATGAATAAATCTCAGTTCCAAGAAATGAAGATATTGTGGTGAGGAATTTAAGCCCTTTTAAAAGAATCAAAGAACAAATGTAGAGTTTTCTCCTTTACGAACATATAATAAATTAACCATTTAAAGTCTATATTTTTAGTAAGTGAAGGTAAGAAGCGAATTTAATCTCTTATTCATAAGAAAATGGATGCTTTACATTTCAATTATTTCTTTATTTATTTTCCCATTTTTTATAATTCGGGAAAAATGAATACATGAAAGACTCACCTGAATTGCGTATTCAATTCAATAATTCATTACATTATTAAATTGGATACGTAATAATGCTTTACTTTATTCGGTTCAATTCCTTAATTTATTATTTCAAATATTATTTATTTTATTTTATAACTGATGCTACAACAAATTATAGAAATTATATCGAAGAATGAACTATTTTGGAAATAGAAGTATTTTTCAATGAATTTATGAAGTTATTTAGAATGATTAAAATTTGAAATTGCATATACCTAACAACCTGATTAGTATTTGTCCCCGATGGCCTGATTTCAGAAAGAGATGTGATGAGTGAGTTTTTGTACTCACGAATTTAGTGCTTAATCTTACCCTTTTGTTGGTTTTCGAGTTTCTAGTATAGGGTTTACCCTTGTTTTTGCTCTTGTTTTGTAGGTTAAGTAGGATATGGCACTTTGGATCGATTTAGAGTTAACTGGAATAAAAGAAGTCTATTAACATTTACTTTGAGAAAGGATGAGCGCCATGGCACCAAACAGGCAAGGCCGTGGCGCTAGAAAGGCATTTTGAGTGATTCCAAGAGTGCCATGGCACTGACCATAGCGTCGTGACACTCAACACTGACGCCATAGCATGTGTGAGCTGAATTGAAGAGTGCCGCGGTGCCCATAACTCAGTGCCGCTGTACTAGTGTTGACAAGGTGGGTTTCAACATAGTTTTTTATGCTGAAAAATCCCAATTTTGCCTCTACGACCGAAGGCATATAAATAGGACTTTTTAGGACTGAATAAGTGGTTCTTTTCTGAGAAAAAAAGGAGAATTGGCAGCACAACGAAGTAGAAGACGGCTCACTCAGAAACAGACTCCGACCTCGAATCTTCAATCTAGTTTTCTTTTCTCTTCCTTTTCTCATTATTAGAATTATTGTTAGGATGTTTTCTATTTCCATTATGTTCTAGTTTCATTTTCTAGGGCTACGATGTAGCCAGATCATGATTGTTCTATAATTTTCAATTCTTAATTCAGTCGATGTTTATTTCATATTGTTGAGTATTATAATCTATTCTTAATGTTTGTGAATGTATGGCCAATCTTTGCATGAATTGGAGTTTAATTCTGAGACTGAGAAGTGATGGTTAAACATGATCATTGATTATAATGCCATTAGAACATCATAAGCTAGAGATAGTTATGTGACTAGTGTGGTGATTATGATTTCTTAATCTTAATGCGTTCAACATATTAAAATCTTGATAAAGATATGAGGTTTGCATTCTTGGGTAGGATTACTAGTGCTTGAGAAAGATTAGTAATTAATCTAGAGAAATCCACTCTCAGCATAGGAATAAACATACATTGACTGATTGGGAATTGAGGGTTTGAACTTGATTGATCTTGGTGAAATTGGAAACCCTAGAGCCGTTTTATCATTGAATTTTCTCTAATCATCATTCGAGTTTTGTTTTGTTTTATTTTTGTTTTATTTTTATTATTTTAATTCTCATAATAAAATTCTATTATTTCGGTCTGTTCAAATAAAGTTAGGGTTGACATAATTTCGGTAGCTAATATCGATCACTCCTTATGGGACGATACTCGTATTTACAAAATTATTACTTGACAACGATACGTGCACTTACGTTCACATTTTTCGTAACAAGATGGCCTGAGAGAAGAGCCTAGAACCTATTGTTGCAAGAGTCTCCTGCCTCTCCACAACCTAAAAGAATCATAAAATAACAAACAACAATAAGTTAAAATTAAAAAGGTAATAATAAAAACGGTTTTCTAAAAAGGAATAATAAACATTTTTTAAAATTGTTGGGTACGTGAGTGTGTGCGTGTGTCAATTGTCAATCAAAGTTTGAAAAAATTAATAAAAAAATTAACGTTTTCATTTCTCATTAGTAAAGTGGGAGTCATAGGTTTCACATCATATTAAAAAAAATTAATGTTTTCGAGTTATAAAATATAATGAGTCTGTAGCATGCGAATATTAAAAAAAATACGAGAACCCAATCGGGAACATTATGATAAAGGTAGCTGGTCATGGAATAGTATTGCAAGTTAAATAATACTAAATCATAAAGTAGATTTAAGGCATGTAATAATTATGGATCTTGAATTTGAAACTTACAATGTTTCTATCCTCTATATTTTTAAATTACAGTGTGCATGTGTTGGTTATTCTACCAAGTCAACTTCCAAATATTGGAGGTTGCGTTTCCAGATAAAATCTTATTTATTATTGTTTAAAGTAAATGAGCTCTTTCTTAAAAATATTTGGTAACTCATTTTATTAAAATAAAATTAGTAGACATAGAACATCATCACTCGCTAAATTTCTTAATCTTGTTTACCTCCACGCAACCATCCCGTTTTGCAAGCGTGACAACATGCTAATATAAAAGCAGCACAAAATGCGTTCCAACAATTGAGATCCAAACTTTGTTCATGTTTGGAGTTGGTTTTGTTTTTGTTTTTCACATTTTTTGAGAAAGAAAAAATGAAAACAGGAGAGAAACGATGTTTGGCACAATTAAAGACAAAAAACGGAAATAAAAAGATTTTTTAGTTTAGTGAAATGAAAGAGAAATGAAAAATGATTTTTAGTTATTTTTTATTTTTTGTTCTGTTTTCTCCTCTCTCGAGCACAAAGAGAGACATTAATTGATTTTTTTATACTGAAAACAATCTCTTGATAAAACTACCAAAACGTATTTTTAAAAATAATTTCTTTATGAGATTGAAAACATTTTTATTTCTATTTTCATACAAAAAATAAAATCATTTTAGAACGAGTTCTAAACGCACCATTCGAATATTTCAATCAATCCCATATGTACACATTGAGAGTTTCTCCCGTGCGTCCAAGATTTTAGAACCCCTACTAGATTCTTTTTTTATAAACCATCCAATTAGTTGAGGACAATACGTACATTACCCATTTTAGATCTCGTATATTTAATCGATTTGAGTTTTTAATTTATATTTTTTACAGTTAAAAATTTTTAAAAAATATCACGTCTAACATTTTTTATTACAGTTAAAAATTATCAGAAAATATTAATCTCAACTCAAATTAAAAACTCGAATCTATAAAGTGAACAAGACCTTAAAGTACTCTCTTATTTTTTCCACATATCAGTTGACGTGGACTTTTTTCCAGGTGAAAAATTAAAAAAAAGGAAGAAAAGAAGGGCAATCATCTATTTATTGGGCTCGTTCACTTCGCTGATTCGAGTTGAGATGTGATTTTATGTTAGAGCTTTTTACTATAGCAAAAAAGTTAGATGTGACTGTTTATGAGAACTTTTTACTGTAACAAAACTCAAATTCTAAACTCGAATCGGTAAAATGAACAGAATAATTTTTTACTATAATAAAATTCAAATTCTAAATTCAAATCAATAAAATAAATTAGACCTCAATTATTTCAATGCTTGTACAAGGGTTTCGCCTTAGCCCTCCATAGAAAAATTTTATTAAAAAAAATAACTTTTTAAAAATTTTTATTTATAAAATAATTACAGAACAATCAGAAACGATTATTTTTTACGATCATAAAAAATAGAAAATATCATTTTGTTAATTTCATTTTGACAATCGCTCTAGCAAATTTCTCGAGTCGTTTACCTCGGTGACAGTCGCTTCTTCATCAGACTTCTCGCCAGTAGTGAAAGCGTTAAGTTCGTCATCGTTTCTTGAATATCTTGCTCCACTCCGAATCGGTATGTTCTGGTAACTTTTAAATGGATTCTGTGTTGCTCTGGTGCAGCTCTTCCTTGTTTTCCGTTGTCAGTAGTTTGGGTATTTTTTTTTTCGTGGTAATTTAAATTTGTTGTATGGCCCATTGACATCCTTATTCCTTACGTATCAATCATCGCCACTCATAATTTGATGTGATTTTTTCGTGGAATTTTGGTAATGTTTCCATTTGGTGGTGCAACTCCAGAAGTGTTGATGTTTGCTGTTTAACGAAACGAATATTTTAGTCACATTTGCACATCAGGTGCTTGTGAAAAGGCGTGAGTTAGGATTTTACATCTACTTGGTTGGTTAGCACACGAGTTTATAACTTCTACGAGTCTTTTTTTGTTTTTGGTGTTATGAATGAAGGAAGATAAATTGGTGTTGGTTTCGAAAACCGATTGCGCAAAAAATTTGCGGGCTTGATTTTTTATATATATATTTTTTCTTTTTACTTCGGCGACTTTGTTGGCTAACGTTTGCAAATTGAACTTCGCTGCATTTATGCTTGTTTTATGGTGGAAAACTTCATAGTTATGTCCATTTAAGTGTACTAATTCCGTTGTTAGTATTTTTGGTTTCACGTTTACTTAGTTCTAAGCAGTGCTTTTGCTTAGTTATATGCCAAGGGAATTATGCACGGATTAATCCGGATTTTAGTTTTGAATTTCTTTTTGAAAGTGAATAAGATAGAAAATGTCATAATATAGCCGTTTGATGGAGAGCGAAAAAGGAGAAACTTGTTTGGGAGAAGCGAGTGATGGTGAGACCCATGATCATGACTCTGGTGAAGATGATGAAGAATTTTGCTATGCTTCTGTACCTGTGTCCAAGTTGCAGCCTAGGTAGAGGCTTCTTCATCTTCAAGTTTTCATTTTTTTATTATTTGTTTTTGACATTGAAGGATTTAATTATTTATTTTGCTTTGTTTGAAATCTAGGAAAGTTTTATCAAAGGGTCGTTGGATTAATGAGATGGGAATGGCTGAGGTCGAAGTTCTAAAGGGTCCAATTTGGAGTACGACGGGAATAGTTCGTGGTGGAAAAATCTATTGCTCAATTGAAGAAGTTTTGTAAGTGCAATTGCTGTTTTGATTGTGTTTCCACCTGTTCTATATGCAGAGTTTTTGTCTTCTTTTTTGGCTATGAAATATAAAATTGATGTAACACGATCTATCTATTGCCCAGAACTTTATATCAATTATATTAACATATTCATCTTAACACCCGCAGCAGTTTGATGCCAATATTTTGAACAATGTTCCCTAAGTTGAACTTTCTTTTTGGGGGAAAAAAAAGAAGAAAAGAAAGCTGGTTCCAAAGTTGAATTATGAAATTGCTCCTTCTTGTAACTTTGAGCTGAAGGTCTGATTTTGAAAAATCGACGGTTTCATGAGGAGTTTGAAAATAATGTACCTGTGAATGCTTTTATTGTTTAAGATGCATTCTTCTCTTTTGCTTGTTATATTGGATTGGATAATTATCAAATCACAATCATTTTTAAGGTTTCTGGCTGAACTTGGAGCTTTTCTTCTAATGGATGATGCTGGTACCCGTCTTTCTATGGAAGATATGTATGCAAAAATTTCGGATCAAAATAATGGATGTTCATGGGAGTACTTTCAAGCCTATAGGCAACTGAAGTCTCTTGGTTACATTGTTGCGCGACATGATATCCCCTGGTCTCTGAAGACTGTCAACAGCAATAGTGGATCTTCTTTTCCTATATGCTCCTTAGAAAAAGTAGCAGACTTGAAATCGGAAGACACGACCTCCATAACCGCAATGTTCAGTAGAGTGCAGATTGACGAAGTAAAACCAATTTTTGACGTCTATCCCCCAAACAGCAAGTTTAGAAAGTCTTCTCCTGGTGATCCAATCTTTGTGCTCTGCTTTTCTAGGTATTTTGCTTTCGTGAATATGTATGATATGCATGAGCTTTTTTTTTTGGGGTTTTTTGTTTTATTTATTTATTTATTTTGCTGTAGTAATATGCGTGAGCTTAAATTCATCAGTGATGTGTTCTTTTCTAAATGTGTTGCTTGAATGAATTCTTCTTATTTATTAGGAATATTGTTATTTTCACTTTTTTCTTTCATTTTTAATGTTTTGTATTTGAATATCTGCATGTGACAATTCTATGCTGTGATCTTACATTAGTGTAGATTACACGTTTGCTGTATTTGGAATTTTCACTGAGAAACAACTATAAGAGAACTTGTTATTTTTAGCCTTTCAGGGGTGAAACAATTTCGTTAGTATTTATTTTCTTTTATGGAAAACAAATCAGGAAGAGAGAATTCCCCTTTAATGTATGAATCTTGTTCTTCTTCAGTGGTTCTCCGCCATCAAAAATGACATTTGAAGTCCTCAAAAGACATTGTCGAGGAGTTCCTCCGAAATTTTGTCATGTAGAGCAGGGACGAGTGAGTTTCTTTTCCTTTAAAAAAGTGGAGCTTCCTGTTCTGCCTTGATGTTCAGTTTTATTGTTCGCGACCGGAATCAGATGCAAAAGGAAAATGGTATGAAGATTATGTTTCAATATCTGTAGGTAAAATTCATTTATTTTTCTTAAAAAAAAAGATAAATTGACCAATAAACATGTTAAATCTGTCTTGACCGTGTTAAATAAGTCATTATTATATTAGTTATTTGTTCAATATGTTAATTTAAACGAGTTATACGGGTTGACACGATTAACACGATTAATAAATGGGTCATGTTTGAGTTGATATTTTTGACACGTTTAATAACAGGCCGTGTTTAGGTTGATGTTTTCTGACACGATTAATAAACGGGTTGACACGAATACGACCAACTAACACGAATTGCCACCCTCACTTACGTAAAAGGCACATGAATTGTATGCTCATAACTCTTTTGTTAGCTATCTATATTTGAAGTTTTAGTTTTAATACATTTTAAGGGGGAAGAGCGACACATTTAGCAATTAGGAAGAATTCTGAATCAATAACAACAGATCGAACAACAGCAAATATAATGGTACAAAAAGCATTGGAATGTCTTACGTAAAGAAACAAATCAACTGCAAGAACATAACAGCAATAATTATAATGGTACTGGAATGTCTTACATAGGAGAGTAATATCTCTTAATAACCAGTAGCTAAAGTTCAACGCCCAAATAATTTCTTCAGATGAATTAGCACTCTCTGGTGATGTGTTAGGAAATATCCTTCTGTGAAAACCATTACTTGAAATCCAAGAAACGTTCCTCTTGGATCACCAAGAATCAATATGCCAATAAACGGAAGCGTACCTGAATTCATGACGATAAATTACTCTCTAGAGCAGTGCGGCTTGTCTTAAAGATCAACACGTTTCCCTAGTGATATGAGCAATGAAGGAATCCCACTCCTTGCGAGTAACTCCTTCTTCAACTGACTTTCTAACTTCATAACCCAATTCCTCAGCCCTTTTCCTCACCTCATTTCCTTCCTCCGACTTCATCAATATCTCCACAACATCACTAATCCTTGATGAACTCACTAGCTCCTCTCTTTTCTCCCATTCTCTAACAACGAACCCCACTTTGAGCACTAGTGTGATTAGCACAGCATTCCTTGGCTGATCCGATTTCATTGGCCAAACCGCCATGGGCACTCCCATGGAAATGCTCTCCATACAAGAGTTCCATCCACAGTGACTCAAAAACCCACCAGTTGATGAGTGCCCCAAAATCTTCATTTGGGGCGCCCAATCTCTCACCACCATCCCCATTCCTTTCACTCTCTCCTCAAACCCGTTTGGAAGTAGTTGAGCTCTTTTGACATCTTCTTGATCACCAGCAGCTCTCAATACCCAGATAAACTTTATCCCACTTTGCTCTAACCCAAGAGCCATCTGTTTTATTTCTTCATCTTTGAGTGTAATTGTTGTTCCAAAAGAAATGTACAAGGCAGAGTTTACTTCTTGCTGGTCCAACCACTCCAAGCACTTGTCTTCTTGTCTATAATTCACTAATTCTAACGTGACAGGGTTCAATGGCCCAACTGCCCATATCTTTTTTCCGCCTAAAAGCTCTTTATCATTCTCTAAAAGATCCAAGAAAGCCGCTTCAATTGATCGACAAGAGTTACTGATGTATCCGTTACCTCGGGGTTTCATACACCGAGCACGATGATCGAGGTACCTGTTGATGTCAGGTGGAAAACATTCATCACGACATGGAAGCTTATAACCCAACTCTTCCGATGGACTCCCATTGAAGGGTGAAAGTAGTGAAAGCTGATATGCTGTAGAAGGCGCACGATTCAGCGTTAGATATGGAATCCATAACTTTCTCGATAAAAGGCTCCATTAAAATGTCGTATACGATGACGAGTCTTGTAGCGGTGGGCGCGAGGGAATGGAGAAGAGCCGCCATTGGTTTGTGGAGGAGGTCTGGGGAAGTGGTGGGAAGAAGACTTGGGAGAGGAATTGGAAGGTCATGGAAAATGATTTTGGTATTGAAGACAAAGTTAGGGTTCGAGTTATTAGCATAATTTGTTACGAGTGAACGTGATTTGACCTGGGAATTGTGGGCTGGGGAGGCTAAGTAGTGAATTGGAAGATTGTTGTTGGAGGAAATGATGAGGTGAGAGAGTTGCAAGAGCTGGTTGAGATGGCTCTGAGCTGGGAAGGGAACCATTACGACCACAACTGATGGTGATGAGGATTGGTTCATGGCTACTTGATGATGAATATTGGTGTGGCTATTGATGAATTCTCGGAGCTGGGAAGGGAACCATTACGACCACAACTGATGGTGATGAGGATTGGCTCATGGCTACTTGATGATGAATATTGGTGTGGCTATTTCTCGATATATATATATATATATATATATATATGTATATATATATAAAGCAAGGTTTAAGTCTTCTGCGTTTTAGGAATATATCTGAAGTCTTCTGCGTTTTAGGAATATATCTGAACTGGGTATGTCAATATATGATTGTTTTACTATATAGGAATCGTCTGCAGTCTTATTTAAAATGTGTATATATTAAGAATAATAAGAATAATTTTATCTTTTTATGTCCCAAAAAATTACTTTGAGATATTAAAAGAAGATTTTTTTAAAAATTAAGATATCAGCATAAAATTATTAAAAATAAAGAATACTAAACTCATATTATAATATAACACAAGATATTAAAATAAAATTTTCTAAAAATAAAATGCATGTATGTGTAATTCTACCGATAACCAATGCCATAGGCTGTGCCACAGCTGAGGTTAATTGAACATCCTTTTTATTTTCTTTTTCTATTAAACAAATCACTTTCAACGTTCAAAATACCAAAACTAACCCAAAAATAAACCCTAATTCTCATCTCCTTTCTTTCTCCCCTCTCATTCTCTCTTTTTCTTCTCTCTCCTTTTCTTCTTCTCTCTCCTTCTCCTCTCACAACGCCGACATCCTCCTCCTCACGCGACCCCATTGCCAGGAATTCGAGAAACAGCTCCACGTGGAAGAGAATCTATCTATTTAGGTCTCGTTTATTTCACCGATTCGAGTATTCAATTTTAAGTTTCTACAGTAAAAAGCTTTCAAGAAATATCATATTTATTTTTTTTTTTTTGCTACAGTGAAAAGCTCTTAGAAAATATCACATCTCAGCTCGAATTGAAAACTCGAATCCGTGAAGTGAACGAGGCATTAGTAATAATGGCAAATTTCTCTTTTTTTTTATTTGAGAATTTCTCCTTTTTTTGTTTTGTTTAAAGAAACAGTAATTTTTATATTTATTATAAAATAATCAGTCTATTATTTTTATGAAAATATTGAAATCACTAGTTAAGGCAATAATTTTGTAGTGAAAATTTGAAATTAACTACAAAGGGGTGACATGGTCTTTATAATTGGTAGAAATGATTTTGTTCTTATAATTTGTAGAAAATGGTAGAGACCGTCTACGTCTAAAAAGGCATTGAGCCTTTCAACATTAAACCCAAGCAAATATACTGGTTTCGTTCATTTCACTTATTTGAGTTTTTAATTTCATTTTTGTTATAGTTAAAAGCTTTCATTAAAAGTCACATATAACTTTTTTTAGTACAGTTAAGAGCTCATACATAAAGTCATATATCAGTTTGAATTAAAAATTCGAATCGACGAAGTGTCGAGCCACTATTTTAGTGATTTACATATGTGTCCATTATAAAAAGAGTGAAAAAAGCAATGTCCTCGAATAACTATTTGCACATAAGTCTGTATATTGACATGTACTGACCTTTTTATCTTTTTTAAACCCTTTTGAGGACCATTACGTTTTTTTTTTTTTTGAGATTCTTTAACACATCTGTGTTATATGTATGAAAAACGCTTTTTAGATAATTGTATCAGAACAGTTTTGTTTTTGAAATATAAATCAAATGAGGATCACGTTTTTAATGATAAATTCCGATTATCTAAGATAGACATCCAAGTAATATTGTTAAATTGTGTATATATAGTAAAAAGAGAGCCCAAAACTGGTCATTTTGTGTAAATACTTCTTTAATTTTACAATTTTCCTTTCGTTCGTCCACTGAAATTTTTTAAACTACAGTTTTTACATAGATATTTTTTAAGTTTCTATTATCCCGTGTTTTAACTATGAATTTACAATATTTCAAAAATCATAAAAAAGTTTCAGTTATACTCTAGAATTTGACTTTAAATGCCAAATGAATAAAAAACATAAGGGAGAATGTAGTAAATGACATATTTTTGAAATTAAATTAAGGTGATTTTTGGTTCATAGGTTCAAAATTATGATTTATGATTCTGATTTTTTAAATTCAAATTTTTTGTGAGAGAAAAACACTATTGCAGAATCAAGAACAATGATTATAAACCAGGCAGAACTCTTAAAATAAACGTCACCTAAGTAAACAACATATAATAAACTATTTGAGGTAACTAGCAGTTTACCGTGTAAATGTTTTATTTACTATTAGTAAAAAGATTGTTTTCCATGTAAGTTTATTTTTATAACTTTTAAAATATTTTTTCCTACGTAAATAAAGATTTTTTACAACATATTTTATTTTTTACCAATCATAATGAAACGTTTACCTAGTAGAGTGCTATTTAATTTAAATAATTTTAAAATTTACTATTTACTTAATTTTGAAAAATCTGCTATTTATTACAATTTTTGAAAAATGTCAACATGCTACAATATAAACTCATAATTCGGAGACTTTAAATTTAAGAAAATTTCTGAAAAATGTCAACATACTACAATATAACTTAATAATTCCGAGAATTAAAGCTTTAAGAAATGAATTAAACTCAATCACAAACTTGATTAATTTGAACGAAAAATAAAATATTAAAAAAAAATAATTGACCGAGTCTTTTACCTCCCTTTTTTTTTTTTTTTTTTTTTTTTTTGGCTCTAGAGAGCACTTATGAGTTGTGGAGGCACATCTTCTTCAATCAAAATTGCGGAGGCACTGCAAGTAATATAGACAAGGCTACTTTCTTTCGAAATTACTATGAATCTATTCAAGGATAAAAATTGTTCTTAATTTAATGAATATCACAAAGATGTCTAAATTCAAAGAATGCACATCTTCTTCAATCAAAATTAGGTATTATATAGTGATTGTAGGTATAACTTCTATGTGATTTGATTTCATATATTATCTCATTTGAAGATGCAAAATTCAAATTCTCTCCTCAAATATAGCAGTGAAGGACTATCTATGAGGATTCTATCATCTGAGACTTAAGGCTAAATATGACTTAAATTGATGTCACTTTTTACTCTTTAGATATTACCGAAAGCATAATTTAGATTCCTTTGTGATCCATTTATGGTCTCAATAGATTGTCACGTAACCGCTAGGCCGCGGGCTTGAGGATCCTTTTTCTCCAATTAAAAACATTAAAAAAGAAAAAACGCATTTGACATTATAGATAATAATAATTAAGAAATATGATGGTAATTTAAGTCATTATACGATAACACGACTTGAAATCCGGATCGAATTAAAGGATTTTTGGTTTATTATAAATGTGGTTGGGTCATATTCTAGTTAATACGATTGACACAATTAATAAATGAGTTATGATTGACCTTCTAACTCGAAGTAACCCGAATTGACACGATTAACTATATGCGTCATTTATAAATTAATTATATATGATGTAACCTAAAATTTTATATGGTGTAGTGAATACAAATACCATGAATTTCAAAATTATTACATAAATTATACTTATTTTTTAAAAGAAAAGATAAATTGATTAATAAACTATTAAACGTGTCATAATTATGTTAAATAGATCATACTTATATCAATTATTTATTTAATATATGCATTTAAAATGGGTTACGTGCGCAAACTAACACGATTAATAAATGAGTCATGTTTGGTTTGATGTTCTCTCACACGAATAATAAACAGATTGGACATGAACACGACTCATTAGCACGAATTGCCACCCATGTCAAGGAACACACTTTGACCTCGTTCATTTTACTCGTTTTGAGTTAAGAACTCGAGTTAAAAAATGAATTCATGTGAGAGAAAATATTATAACAGAAAAGGTTGAATTTAAGTTTTTGTATGAGAAAAATTTGTAGTAAAAAACTTGAGTTGTAATTCAAATTTACTAAATGAACGGGGCCCACTAAGAAATTAGGTACCTAAAAAAATTAAGAAAAGAACAAAAAGAGTCAGATTTTGAATCTCAGAGGCGGTATCCAAGAGTTTTTTCTTTCGTTCTTTCTTTTTTTTTTCTTTTTAATTTATATTTGTCATATCACTAGATGGAATACTACTAGCTCTAATTAGTATCAAACTACCTTTTTGTAATGGAAATATGTTATATGCTCTGTACAACGAGTTCCGGACGTGGATTTTCATCCCCATGTAAAACAGAGCAAGTTTCAATAAATCTGTTAGAAAACAAATGAAAATAGCACAAAAGATTAACTACAGAGCATTAATGAAAATAGCACAAAAGATTAACTACAAGAAAATATGAAAGACAGAGATAATAGAGACACAATAAAATATTTTGACACGTTATCTACGTTGTTAAAAAAAAAAAAAAAAAAAAAAAAAAAAAAAAAAAAAAAAAAATTCAAACTTTCATAATTTATAATTCATGTGAGTTTGCAAACTTTGCAAATTTTCTTATAATTAATACATTTCCGCACTTTTGATAATATCCCGTTTATTTCACCGATTCGAGTTTAAAAAAACTTTCAGAAACAGTCACATTTAATTTTTTTGCTACAGTAAAAAGTTCTCACATAAAATCACATCTCAACTTAAATTAAAAACTCGAATCAGCAAACTAAACGGGCCCTTTACGGTTTTATTTGATAATTGGGAAATTGAGAAATTATTAAAAGTTCCACGACCATCAAATATGCAATATTCACTTCAGGAGAATTATAGACAAAAACAATAATATAAAATAGAGGTCATCCCATATTATTTGCTTAATAATAATATAAAATAGAGGCCACGTCTAATATCAGTTTTCATGACCTCGTCATAATTGCACTTATAATCGTAAAATTATCCAATATTTATATTATGAAATATGCAAAGCCAAATAGTCTATAGATTCAATACATTCGTTTGAAAGAATGCCAACGGCGATCATACCAAACTTGTTGCAATATAGCTTATTAAAGATAAAAATATAGACACGCCACAAGATTTTTATCACCAAAGAACATGCTGTACATGAATCATCATATTCGATATACCACTGGTAAAGATAATATTTAATCATCATGTTTGCATGACAAATATATAAATATATACATATGTGTGTGTATGGTACACACCGTAAAAAAAAAAAAACAAAAAAACAAAAAAACAAAACAACAACAACAACAAATATGTATACTTCATAAGTTTTTAAATTTCTAACATTTCGACATTGGAGGTAAGCAAAAATGTGGAGAACAAAATATTTGGTCTACTTGGTCCAAAGTTATCCGTATAACATCAACAAAGTTCATCAAATTTAAAATAGCGTTTATGCCTTTAAGAATAAATGTAACAATATTTTTTGAGACATTTTGTCTATTAATAAAGAATTATTTATTTCATATATCTATGTATTGTCCTCATTATGTTCATATTAGTTGAATGTATGATAAGCAAATGGAAAGTCTGAGACTATCATTATAAATCTTTAGGTCATGCATGTAATAAGAAGAACATGTGAAAGACAGAAATTTAAAGATGATAGTCTAAAACTTATGATCTACAATCGAATGAATAAAGTTGGGCACTTTTTTCATGTTAAGATTGTTATGTTGTCTACTTCCTAACGGAGACAGCTTGTCTTGGTCGTCGGAGGTGCGACTCTATGGGTAGAGACATTGATATAGTTTCTAGCAGTGAAATCTATATTGGGTCGGACCAAAGTTGAATTGTTTTAATTAATAATTCCGTTTGAATAAAACAATTCACTTTTGACGAATTATATGTTGTCATCTTAATCTTGATATGGATAATGAACATGTATGCTTGACTTGTATTTTTTAATGTACCAAAGGGAGACATCCTCACATTATGTAAAGGTACGCTTACCCGGTACATTGGGGGTATGACTCGTGTATGCGTATATTCGTTATTCATAGATAGTGGAATCTATAGCTCCTACAAGGAGTCGATGATATCATCTTATGCATTATCTATGGATTGAAAAATACGAGCGCTCGGCCATTAGACTACTCTGTGTTATATAATGATTTACTATTCGTAATGGTACGAATAGTTATTTTCTAATGGAGCAGTAATGGAACATAAGATAAATGTAAACGGGAAGGTAAAACAGAACTTGACCTCAAGTCGATTATGGATATCCAATGGGGATGATACACTAATATATTGAGTCATGGACGAGAGCTATTTAAAGCTTTGTAAATGTGCTATATAAATCGAGAGTGCAACTCTAGGCTTTTAGTTGAGTAGCGCTAGAGTTTTATGACTATGAGACAGACTTGTTGGTTTACAAGTAGCATTGTGAGTATAGGAGCTTGATTTATATATGTCCATCGGGTCCCTTTGCTAGCTTACATAATTTTCTGTTACGATACAGTGTATTTCTTAGCTTGATTTATATATGTCCATCGGGTCCCTTTGCTAGCTTACATAATTTTTTGTTACGATACGGTGTATTTCTTGCATATTGGTAACTTGTGTTATTTTTCATAAAAGAGGTTCAAAGTTAATATGAGATTGGTTAATTAATTCATGAGTGATCTATCGGGGTGAATTAATTGATAAATTAATTCTAGATAAATTGGTTGAATTATTATTTTAAGATTCGTTTAATATGGGAAGACTATTATATGACTATTTTGATCAGACAACTTCTCTATTGGGTTGCTTGAATCAAAATTGAGGCTATATGCAAGTTTTCCGTGGTGAAAAACTAGGAAAATAGGTTTTGCTTGTTCAGACAGGTCGACCGGTCCGGTCAAGAACAGGTCGACCGGTGAGTTATAACGTCTCTGTCACTGGTCGAGCGGTTGTAACGTGTAACGCATGTTGACGTGGCGAAACTGACTCCGTAAGCGAGATAAACTTTAGGAAATCTAATTGTTACGGAAATATGACTTCCTAAACACTATAAATAGTCCATTAAGTCACATTATTCACTAGATCACTTGAGAGACTTTTGGGGGCTATTGGTAAAAGATTCTTGAGAGGAAAAATTATTTAATTCTCAAGAACAATTTTTTTTTTTTGCTTTCTTGTGGTTGGAAGGAGTTCAAGAATATCAAGGGTATGATTCAATAGCAAAGAAGACCAGTTGGTTGAGGCTCCTCCAGTTGTTGTTTAGAACGCTTTGATCTGTGAGACGTTCTGTTTCTTAAATCTCTAAAGGTATGATTTAGATCTTTAGTATTTATGTTATATAGCATCATGAACATGTTCTTGATTGGTTTTGGCATTGATTTAATTTTTTTTTTAAATTTCATTGCACACTCGATGTCGTTTTTTCCAACAATAGCTGCATTGTTAATGTATTCATGTAGAGGTATCAATTGACTGTTATGGTCCGGGCCGGCCCGGCACGCCTGAAGGGCCTCATGTTTGAGGCCCGCAGCCCAGGCACGGCCTAGGCCCGCCACGGCCCAGGCACACGAAGGGCCAGTCATGGTCTAGGCATGCGAAAGGCCTGGCCCGGGACATGAAATTTTAATGAAGTTTGTGGCATTTTAGGGCCAACTGGCCGACTTATATCATCCGGTCAACTAGTCATTTTCTTGTAATTATTCATATTATTTCAATAAAATCACATTTTTATTGGGCATATGATATATTACTTTTTTCTGTCATCAAATTTGAAATTATGAAAAAAATCCAAAAAAAATTGTTAATCATAAGTGAAACTGAAGTGCATTAAGAAAATTAGGTTGAAATTGAGTTTAGACATAACAGAATCTTCTAGAAATACATAGGTTTTATAATTTACTTATCCTAGAATATTGGACTCTTTTTTCCTGCACTAAGATTTTATCCCGATCTCCCCACGAGTTTTACTTGATAAGGTTTTTAACGAGGCAGTAATTTATGTGTACTTATTCATATTCTCTTAATTCAATAAAATTACATCTTTTAAGGGCATATGATATTTTTTTAATTAAATATTACAAAAAAAATTAAAAGGGCCAAGGCCGGCCCGTGAAGGGTTTGGGCTGGGCCCAAGCTTGGCCCTTATGGACTAGTGCCGAGGGCCTGTGCTGGGCCTAAGGGTTTCTCCTCAGGTCCGGCCCTGCATTGTGTAGGGCCGTGCCAGGCACGGCCCAGGCCCGCCACGGGCCTGGGGTTAGAAGGGTCGTGCCGGCCTGGCACGACCCTTTTGACATCTCTATACTCATGGATAATATATCTATTAGTGCTTCTATAATAGACACCTAAATAAGTGTAATAACAACCATATGTGAAAATGGAAAATAAAACATAAGATATACCACCAAAGGTCTATTTAATTCGTTGATTTGAGTTTTTAATTCGATCTGAGATGTGATTTTATGTGAGAACTTTTTACTGTAGTAAAAAAATTAAATATGACTATTTAAAAAAAATTATTATAATAAAATTTAAATTTTAAATTTAAATTGATAAAATAAGTGAGGTTTAATAATTTAGCCATGTATATCAAACGTTCGAAGAGACTATGGAATTGTAGCTTGACAAGTCATAAGGATGATGATGAGAGCCCCCAAAGATGTGAAACAATTGTCTCCAACGAAAGCAAGGACAATAAAAACTGTGGATAAAGAAATAAAAAGCGGTGACGGTGGTGAAAACAGAAGTCAAGGGCCCACTATTGCTGAACATGCAATAAGAGGAGATAAACAAGCGCTGACGTAGCCACGTAATCTCGCGTAGCTTGTCTTAGATAGTGGCTGACGGTATCTACCACGTTTCGCGTTGTGATTGTCCGAAATAAGAAAGTGACCGGCCCGCTTGCTGCGCCAGCTGACATGCCTGCACCCTTCCCCCACTGGACACGCCACTTTACGCGAGTAGTTCATGGGGCAATCTGAGCCGTTGGAATATTTATTATTAATTTTAAATTGATTTATTGTCTAATTTTAATATCATTTTGCACTAAATTTTTGATACTATTCACATAAAAATATTTTAAATAATAAAATAAAATTAACCAAACACAAAATAAAATCACATTAAATTAAATTAAAAAAATTAAACAAAACGAAATAGAAACAATTTAAAACACAATGAAATAATCTTTGCTTAATATTTTTCTCCTTTTTTATTTTTATTTCTTTTATTTCATTTTTTCTTTCACTTTTTTTAAAAATAAATTGTATAGCCGTTGTTTTAAATTAACCACACGCACGTTTAACACTAAAGCTAAACAAAGATTAAAAAAAAGAAAACAAATGGCGTTGAATTGTAGTCTGATTTTATCTATTTTAATACTGTATTACTCTAAATTTTTAAGACTGTTTAGAAAAAAAATACTATAAATAATTGGAATAAAAATATAATTAAATAAAAATAGCTAAAATAAAATAAAATTAGATTGAATTAAATAAAAAACACAACGAAAAAAAATAAAATAAAACTAATTTAAAACACAACAAATAAGTTATAATTTTTTTCTCGTCTCTTGCATATTTGCATCAAATCTTTTCTCGCTTTTGTCTTTATTTCATTTTTGTCTTTATTTTTTTTCTTTTCTGCTTTTTTAAACAATTTGTCTTTATTGCATCAATTCGTGTATACTTTATAGAGTCTAAATATACGCCCATCAGGCTATCATTTTCACCTGTTGTTAAACCTTCCTTCACGCTGCACTTGAAAAGAAATAATGATTAGATAACGTGTTATAAACAAATGAAAATATTACAAAAGATTAACTATAAAAGATAAATAAAAAAGAGACATGAGAAAATATGAGAGACAAAATTATATTATTTCTTCACTTTGGTAGTCACAATACAAGCTAAGTAGAGGTAAGATGACACAATTGATTTACAACAAAATTAATGTTATTTCGTTTTCCATTAAAGAAAAAATCAATGTTATTTGCATTTGGCTCATTGAATTTATTCATCGTCTATATTCTTCGAACTAGAATCTTCCTCGTCTATATTCTTTCGGACTAGAATCCTCGGTTCCCCCGTTTTTTTCTGGCAAATAATATTTTGATACGTGATTAAAAAAAAGAATTTCAATTAGCGTACATCGTTTGTTCACGAGACTAATTACATAACCCCACTCTTTTCTCTCTCCTCCTTTCTCCACCCCTTTTCTTTCTGACTCAACTTTCTTCTTAATTTTCTTAGGAAGAAAAAAAAACTTAGACATGTTTACTTATCAAGATTGAAGAATTGAATTAGGGAATGAGAATCAATCTCATGTTTACTTGATCTTTTTTATCTTAGAATGAGAGCATCGTTTGTTCACGAGACTAATTACATAACCCCACTCTTTTCTCTCTCCTCCTTTCTCCACCCCTTTTCTTTCTGACTCAACTTTCTTCTTAATTTTCTTAGGAAGAAAAAAAAAACTCTTCTTAATTTTCTTAGGAAGAAAAAAAAACTTGACATGTTTACTTATCAAGATTGAAGAATTGAATTAAGGAATGAGAATCAATCTCATGTTTACTTGATCTTTTTTATCTTAGAATGAGAGTGAGATTGGTGGGCCTCACTCAAATTTGGGATTGAAGAATGGGATTGGTACTCTCATGCCCTCCCTTGGGATTGAGATTCTCATTCCTAATATTAATATTAATTTACTATCATATCCTTATTTTACTTATAAATACATAATTAAAAATAAATTTCAAAAAAT
>NW_010358151.1:0-1075 GCF_000414095.1 Morus notabilis | reverse complement strand
AATTTATATTTATTATGTTAGTACCTAATTATTACACTAAATATTTTAATTATGATTAATTTTAATATAATAAGTAGATAATATATTTTTTAAATTGAAAATATCAAATTGATTTAAAGGTATATTAGTATTTTTACACTTTTTCATTCTAATTTTGGGTGTAAGTAAACGTATGAATGAGATTTGAAATGACTCTGATTCCGAATCTTATCACTAAGTAAACAGTTTATTCTGATTCTGATTTTTCACTCTGAATCTTACTCACTCCGAATTCTGTCCACTTTAATTCATGCTCATTCTGATTACAGTTAAGTAAACATACCATTAATTTATTCATCTTTCCCTTTAGTATGTCTCCATCGTTTCTTTCACGGTTCTAATTCCAAATACCATCATTTATCAACTCAAGAATAGAAAATGAAACTTCCAACAAAAAAGAAATTATAAAAAAAAGGACAAATGAATCACAATCGCCAATGCAAATTATTCAAAACTCTCGGCTGTTTCTTAATTTATTCATCTTTTGCCCTTTTTTTAATTGAGTGGTTGCATCCGAAACCAAACACTATGATCCTTCTAGACGAAACGAAAGTCATCATCAACAACATGAAAAGAGTGACCAATGGAGAGGGAATTCCCGTTTAGGACAAAGGAGTGGCGACCAATGGAGAGAGAATCGCCATTTACGACAAAAGAGTGAGAGTTATAAAGTCAAAAAATAATAATTCAGTTCATATCCTTCCCTCTGATAATGCTTATTTTGATGGGATGTTCCTGCTCTTTATATTATTAGTATATAATCCTAAAGTGAATTGAGTGGCTAGAAAAATAAACGCATGCATTATGGTTTTATTCAAATTTAGGCAGATATGTTTGTGCTTTCCGTATAAATAATTATAAGCAAATAAAGAGTTAGGCGCTTCGATTATTATATTATTAGGGTCTTCTTCATTTTGAGAATTTAAATTTTTAATTTAAATTGAGATGTGATATTTTTTTATAAAGTCTTTTATTATAATAAAAAAAATTAAATGTGATATTTTTTTAAAATTTTTTATTATAAAAATTTAAAATT
>NW_010358150.1:0-8085 GCF_000414095.1 Morus notabilis | reverse complement strand
ACTAAAAATGTTTTCATTTTTATTTTCGTACAGAAAATAAAAACGTTTTAAAACCAATTCTAAACGCACCCTCTGTTTCTCTAGTACGTGTTGTATTTTCTGTAAATTACGGCAGCCACTCGAACATTTGTCGTTATGTCCTTGGATAAGAATGGCTCCAATGATAACATCAGGAAAAGAAGCGTTTATTGTTTTGGAATGACGCTTAAGCAACTCATCGTGAAGTGTCACAACTCCCCATTCCTATCTGGATTACCACCTCACCATTGATAATATCAACTTCTCCTAGATGACCATGTTAATCTAGAAAACAGTTCATCAAAAACACGTGAATAGGAGTTTTTTTTGGCAAAAACCAAGGCAATTAATCCCGTTTTTATTTTTTATATTTTTTGAGAAAAAAAAAATAAAAACATTTCTAAAATAACGTTTGACACAATAAAAATAAAAAATAAAAATACAAATAATTTTTTAATTTAGTGTAAAATGAGAGAGAAATAAAAAATGACTTTTAGTCGTTTTTCATTTTTTGTTTTCGTTTTCTCTTCTCTCGAGCAGAGCGAGACATTAATGAATTTTTTTATACTGAAAATAATCTCTTGATAAAACTACCAAACGCATTTTTAAAAATAATTTATGTTTGAAATTAAAAACGTTTTTATCTTCATTTTCATATAAAAAATAAAATTATTTTAAAATGAGTTCCAAACGCGCCCCAAGCATAAAATTTTTAACTTTTAACTTACTTTTGCTATTCATAAGTTCACAACAAATGGGCATAAGAGGTAATCTTGTTTTCAATTCTCAGGAGCTGGTGTGGGCAGATTTTGCTCAGCAACTATGAAGTGACTTGCAAGTAAATAATTGAGCACCATGTTGTCATTGAGAGAGAGAGAGAGATGATCATGACCTGATCGTGGCCGATTTCACTCACCTCCAAGGGTAACTGTTAAGTATTCATAGAAAAAAAAATGCAACTTTTAAGTAACTTGAAAGTTAAAAATCATATTAAAAAAAGAAAAATTTTCTGTTACGCCTGACGTATCAATAAATTAAATTAAATTATTTAACAGTTAGATCTGCATACCTTTTAACTTTACTTTTATGTGATTTTATACAGATGTGACGAACTTAAAACCTAACCTATCAGTATGTTTACGTACCTCTAAAAAAAAGGTTAAAAATTGAGCATCATGTTGTTAAAAATTGAGCATCATGTTGTCATCCACATGAGGCTGAGAATGAGAATCCGAACGGCAGAGACACCAGGCAGATCACGTCGTTGGGATTTTCATCAAGACACCCAAAAAAAAAAAATGCTGAATCAATCTAATAAGATCGGTTTTCTCATGCTCCGTAATAATGGGAAACAAAAACCATAACTACAGACAATATCACGTCTAAGCATATCCACGCAATATGGTACAACTTTAAAAGAGCAAAACAGATTTTAACT
The DNA here is from genome assembly GCF_000414095.1 of Morus notabilis. NCBI lineage: Eukaryota > Viridiplantae > Streptophyta > Magnoliopsida > Rosales > Moraceae > Morus > Morus notabilis. The sequence continues at coordinate 6,629 of NW_010358150.1, read as the reverse complement.
GCTTCATATCTGCTGCTAAAACATCTTGACTAGGCAGAAATTGAAAAGGAAACAAAACATCTATCTCCTTCTACGTTTCCTGCGTTTTTCATCCTTTTTGCTTTTGCTTTCATCAGAACTTGATGATTCTTCCGACTCTGAGCTAGCTGAATCAGAATCCGATGATCCAGAACTACCAGCTTCATCGTCTGATTCTGACTCAGACACGTGTTTTTGCTGTTGCATGATAAGGTTCGGCATATTTTTCAAGTACTCGCGCAAGTTCTCTGTGATGCCACCAAGCCCAATAGATGTAAAAAAGTTGATAGCAAATCGCGTGTTCTTTGGATTGTCCTTTGGGAAAATAGATTCGAATGAATCCTGCATTGAGGGATCATTCAGCCGCTCATTTAACAAACGGAGGCCGAGATGCTCCGATAATTCCTGCATCAAGAATGACAACAAAATTATTATATTGCTCCAATCATAAAATAAATTTCCACTAGAGGCAAAGCAGCAAACCAAACAAAGAGTTGAACAAAGAAACATGTTTCCAATATTACCTGAAAGAGAATCTTAATAAAGATTCGAGAAGAAGAAGTAGTATCCTCCTCCGTCAAGCGTATATAAGCTAAACAATGCCAAGGCAGAGCATCTGTGCCAAGTAAATGAGCGAAAAACTTCGCAACATTACGTAGTTTATTGGTTTCAAGCCGGTGAATCATAGAGTACTGCTGCACAAAGCATTTCTCAAAATTTTCCTGGTGTACTTTGTTGATCATGCAGAACCGCTGCCCCAAAAGACCGTAATATCTGAGGTAGGTTCTTTCTTGGCTGCAACATTCCAAAAGCATGATGCACAACTCCATCTGCATAGTGTACGCCAAAGAAGGGAATTTAAACTTTTTCCGGGATCGTATAGATACACGTGAAATACGTAATGAAATGCTCCAGCAATTAGTTAAGCGAAAGCACAAAAGCAACTTAAGTAACAAGAAAAGCGAATTACAAAGCTTTAAGCAACTAGTTAAAAAATCTACAAACAGGAAAAACAAAATAGAGGAAAATGCAATAAAATATATTGTTAGGCGGCATAGATCTGGATTGCAAAGGTCCGTTAGTTCATAAAGTATGTCCACTCCAGAAATTATTACAATCGCATTTCTGTAGAACAGAAAATTAAAGTTCAAGCCCAAAATATAGAAAATCTATACTACATCTCCTACATAGCAAAAACGAAATTGAAGAAAAACTGAAAAGTCAACAGAGGTTTTTTATAACTTACCTCCTGACCCGGCTCTAGTTTAATTTTGAGGAGCTTATGACCAGCTTCCTCAAAGTCTACACTGGACATGATTGTCAAATAAATTGTTCTTCGAAGATTTACAAGGTTTGTCTCTGTCTCGTCCTTTATTTGCATCTCCTCATCTTCCTCTTCCTCAGAGTCATCATCATCGTCATCATCCTCAGCATCTGAAGACGTATCAGAACCTTCTTCGTCCTCAGACTCCTCTCCAAGTATGTTTTTCCTCAATTCTTCATAACGCTTCTCATTCTCACTGTAATTCGGGTCTGGTTTGAATAGATCTGTACAAGAATAGTGAAGGGTTAAAATCCATAATCATGTATACAACAAGTAGGTCAATCAAGAAGCTGCTAATGAGTTGACATTGTAAGACATACCAAGTGTGATTTCTGGATCTATCTCTTCTTGAAGAGAAATCTCATGCGTCAACTGATCTTCTTGCTCTACAAGATCTAGTTCTGGACGGACAGCTGGGTACCCCTGTAATTGCATATATCACAAAACACATTGAGTCCTAGATAGTCCCTTTGCTACATATACTCAAACTTCAATGAGAACATCATATACCTGAAACTTGGCCTTCCTTATTGCAAACAAACCTTCAATCAAAAATTGAACCCTTTTGTCTATTTCTCCTTCGTGAAGAATGCCGCGGAAGCGCTCAAAAATTCCTGCAAGGATAACAAACCGAAAGAGTGATATCAAAAACAACTACTGAGGGGGGGGGAGATGAGCTTCCAGTATACGTTTGTAGGAGGAAGCATAGACACGTAAAATAATAAACAGATAAAATCACACAGCATAGCAAATAATTCCAATTCCAAAGAAATCATACCATGCAATCCTTTAGGTGAAAGGTCCTGCAGTATAGATCCGCATTCAGTCACAAAGCCCACGGCAACTTCAACACTGTCATCGGTAGGGTTCTCCAGCAGCACAGTAAGCAATTCTAAAGCAACAATCTCGTGGGCCACTTGCTGGTTTACCAAATGTGCTATAAATTTAACAGCAGCGAGTAATTGTGGCTGGCCAAGAAACAAATAAATATTAAATATAAGAGCAGGTATAAACCTATGTCAAGACATGTTTACATACTGAAAGTCAGCCGTTAATTAACAAAAGAGGGGAGAAAATGCACCTTGTCATTACGCTTATATGCTCTTTTGAGCTGCAAGACAATCCTTCTCAATATAAGCTCGCCAACCTCCGGAAATTTTGTGTTGACAACAGCAACCAAAGCAGCAAAGACATCCGTAAATCCAGGAGATGCCATTTGTGATTTCATACATGAGCGGCAGAAAAGACCCCTACCCCGAATCAGATTCTCCGAAAAGAGTTCAGGAATAATATTCTTTATATTAGTAGCGTTGACCTTGTTCACAAGCCCATTTATGCTCTTCCGGAGAGCATCCCAAGTTAAACGTTGGTACTCAACACTGCTTTTGTCTTGGACCTCTTTCATCATCCGAGCCAACTTAAATGGGGGAACGTAAACCCCTCCACTCTTACCCAAATTTGACGCATCAGCGCTCAAATTGTTTTCTACTGTTGACTGTCCTTCAGGTTTTGAATTTTCAAGCAGCTTCCCATTTCCGTCACTTCTCTGCCTCAAACTCTGACTATCTTCACGTTGTTCTTTCTCATCCTTATCTCTGTGATTTCTCAAATCTCTTTCATCTTCCCTTCTATGCCTCCTCTGCTTGTTGTCCCCTTTCCTGTCCCTTTTCCGATCTGTTCTTTGCTCCTCCCTATCATCTTCGTCCTCCAAATAGTGGCGCGAATGCCTATCCCTGTTTCTATAACCATACTCAGTTTCTTGAGTTCTACCGTCATTGTCATATCGACGAGTCTTCTCCTTTTCCCTCCGATCTCTCTTAATTTTCTGATCATCTTCTTCAGAACTTTGATGAGATTCTCTCACCATATCATCCTCCTCACTCTCTCGCTTTTTGTGCCCATTATCCTGCTGACGGGCTCTTTCTCTTTCTCGCAGGCCCCTTTCTTTCTCCACCTTCTCGTCATCTTCATCGTAACTTCTCTGAGATGGCCTCCTGTCTTCCTGACCACTTGCTCTCCACCTGCCTCTATCCCTAGCATCGGTTTCCCTTTCCTTATCCTTGTCATCACTATGACGGCTTTCCCGTCCCTCATGTCGTTTCCTCCTATTCCCCCTATCAGAATCCGAGGAATCACTTTCATCTCCACGACCACGACGATCATACGACCTCGAATCCCTTCTACTACTACTACGATGATGGTGTCTATCTTTCTCATTTCTCGCGTCGTCATCACTTGATTGACTACTACTGTGCTTTCTAGCCATCGAAATTCAATGTTCGTATCTCCAAGCACTGGAAAAAACCAGTGAGGAAACCCAAGCGATACTTCAAATTAAAATCCCTAAAATGACAAACATAAGCAAGGTTACAACTTTTAGACAAAGAAGTTGAATTGAGACTCATCACTATGGCAAAAGATGAAAATAGGAAACTAGGGATAATAGAAAACCAAGCACAAAAAAAAAAATAAAATAAAGGAAAGACCTAATTGATTAAGAAACTTCAGAAATTCAAATTACAATAATAAATAGGAAAAACAGTCGCGATGTGTGCGCTATATTGTTTGGTTATGAAGGTTTACGAAGGTAATATATAAAAATCAAGTCCTAACTGCAAAATTAACTGAAGAAAGTATATTAAAAGAAAAATATAGGGTTTACTCTTTCTCGAAAGCAATGAAGTAGAAGCACAATGAAACAAAATTGTATTCGAAATTTGTTTTAGTGCAAAACCAAACAACATTCTGAAAATCCGAGTAACATGGAAAGGATAAGACGAAGCGAGAAAATGGTAACAAACGAAATCGAAAGTCATCAAATTGAAACGAAAATCGAAACACAAAATGATTAGGGTTCAAATATCACAAAATCCCACGCTCAATTAAACCCTAAACAGAAGAATCGAAATAAAATTGCCACACCAGTTATAGTTAGCTTGGGGATGACGAAACTCAATTGTGGAGGTAAAGCTGGGTTGGATCTGATCAGAGGAAGTTCGATGGGGCTTTAGGGTGGTACTCAGTTGGAGTCGGCGAGCGGAGAGAGAGTGAGAGGAGAAAAAAAATCAGCGCCAGAGTTGGAGAGGGGTTATTTGTGGGTTTTTCACCCCCTAATTCCAAGTTTTGTTGTCGTTGTTATGTTTTCATTTGTCGTTTTTGTACTGTGTTGTTTTCGCCAAGTGATTTAGGTGTGTGTCGTTTCTGTCTCCGGTATTTCTTCCAAGGGAGAGAGGTGGGGGGGAATAGAAGAGAGGAAGAACAACGCCGTAGTGTAAGCCAGAGAGAGGTTATTTGTCGTTTTTCCTAATTCAAAGTTTTGTTGTCGTTGGTACTTTTATTTGTCGTTTTTATTGATTAATGTCGTTTTCCCCGGGTGATTTAGTTCTTTACGTGGATGGCGCGGTCTTGTTCACTGTTTTTGTTCTTTAAAATATCTATTTCTTCCCATTCAAGAAGTCTCCTTTCTCACTCACTCGCAGCTCCAACGACCAACTACAAGCTACCCCCACCTTCCGTATTTCAGAATCGAAAACAAATTAAGGTGATTCTTCTTTGTATAGCTCATTTCGATTGTTTGTGAGCGGTGATATTCTGGGTTTGTTGGGGTTTTTTTTCCTGAATTTATTTTTATGTCCCAATTCTAACAACTTAGGAGATTTCCAAATTCATCATCTTGAGTATATTTGGAAAATTGATTATCTTGTTCAATTTTGAGGCTTTCAACGCTCAATCTTGGATTCTGATGCTAAAACTTGTCATATATTGTCAGCAAAAAGGAGGGTCATACTCGTATCTGCAAAAGAGGCCAAAAAAAAAAAGTTTCAGCTTCTGCGAAACAAAAAGGAGATATTATGAGCAGCTCGTTGCCACGCTTTCCTGTGCCTCATAAGACGCTCTCTTTGGAAATTAAGGTTTTTTTTTTCCCTCGTCAAATATGTTTATTTGAAGTTGATATATTCAGGAATTTGTCAATAAATAGGATGCTTTATCATCTTCTGATCCTTCTACGTCATATCTTGCATTGCAAAATGTTCTCTTTTTTTAATTAAAAAAAAGCAAAAAGTTTTGGTTATTGAAACTGTAGAGAAGTATGAATGGTTCAAACAACTAGTTTATTTGTATTGGTTTTTAATTCTCATGGCATATGTTTCATAGCAAAGTGGTTTTGGTTTTTAATAAGAAGTTTTGCTGGTCTAAAGTATAGAAAAGAATGAAAAGTTAAAAAACTATTTGATTGTGGCGCGTGTCGGTGTTTCGAAGTCTCAGTGGCATAGATTGTTCTTTGCAGGGGAAAAAGACAGATATTGTCATCTGCAGTTATGATGATCATTTCTTTGTAAGTTCTTGATCCCAGTATCTGTTTGGATTATGGTTGTGGAGTATTCGCTGTTTATACTTAACTTCAATGTTATATGGGTTGCACTCTCTCTCTCTCTCTCTCTCTCTCTCTCTCTGTCTTTCTTTCTTTCAGATTATAGCAACTCAAATAGGAACTATGGGCACAATACTGCACGCCAGGTCTGTATATTATTCTTACGATGTCTGATTAAAGCTTGACTATACTTAATTGATTGATTTTAGCATCTAAAGGTGGATATATTTCACTTCCAGGAAGGATGAAGGAGTCTTGACCCAACCAACATTCGACGTGTCTGTTATTTTTGGCAAAAGGGACGAAGTAAGCTAGGATCTTGAATTAGTAGTAGTAGTAGTAGTAGTAGTAGTGTTTCAACTTAAAGTTTGATAACTGATTTATGCTTATTTTTAACTTGCTGCAATTGGTGCAGCCAATGCTAGTGGCATGCGCTCGTCAGCTGATAGAGCACATTAGGTAAGTGTCATTTCCAGTTCGACATATTAGATTTAGAGGTATTATATCTTTTTTCCTACATCATATGCTTCATTCCCTGGTTTCATCCAATCATTTTTGCAGTGTGTCCGGTGCTGCCAGGCCGTTAGTCCTCTCTCTTGGCCTGAAAGACCATTCTGCGGTACGAAAACTAACGGAATCTGTTGGAACTAACTTGGTTGGTTAGATATAAAGTAGAACTCCTGTTTCATGATCTTTTTGCTAATTTAATGCAGGAGACACTGAAGGGTATTGTTACTGCCGTGGTCGAGAATCGTCTTTGGTGACATGATGTTGCTTCAATAGTTATTAGAGGTAAACGTTGATGGATTAGCTATTGCTTGTACAAGGACTGCAGAAGAACGCAAAAGGCCTTGTTGGCACTTTCTAGAACCCATTTTGGTTTACGAAGAATTTTAAATTTCTAGAACAGATTTT
>NW_010358149.1:0-1319 GCF_000414095.1 Morus notabilis | reverse complement strand
TTTTTTTTTTTTTGGGTTCAATAACTAATAACTCACTCTTTTGTCTAAGAGCTAAAACATCTCAATATTGGAAAGTATATATGAGCCGATCCAGGTAAAATATATTTGATGTGGGTGTCAGAGACTTGAGACTGAATCATGTCTGATTGAGTAATGTTCTATATGGGAAGATGCTTAATTTATTACTTTTTTGACCAGGGGCCAGGTTAAGAAATTCGGACACACTGGTACACTCACAGTGCTAATTCAGAATTATTATTATTATTTTTTTCATTCATAAAGCCAGTTTGTCAATTTGAATTTTATCGATTTTTATATATTAAGACCCCGTTTATTTCACCGATTTGAATTTAGAATTCGAGTTTTGCTACAGTAAAAAGTTCTCAGAAACAATCACATCTAACTTTTTTATTACAGTAAAAAGCTCTCACATAAAGTCACATCTCAACTCGAATTAAAAACTCGAATCAACGAAGTGAACGGAAGACTTTATTTATTTTATGCCATCTAAATTTTTAATTTCAATTTTATTATAATTAAAAATTCATATAAAAAATCATAACTAACTTTTTCACATATTAATATTCTTGTTAATCAATTATCCTAGAGAGGGTTTCATTCGAATATTAGACCAACAGATCAAGTTGTACGCCAAAAATATTGGCCCAGTCAGAAACTTTTCTGTCCGTAGTTCCCGATTTAACTCTACAGAGGTGTATGGATTCAAATTAATGACATGACCTACAAGCAAAGGTACTTTTGAGGACTCCCCCCCTACCCAACTCTAACGAGGCTCTTCTAAAATTAACAGAAATGAACAGTTGGGTTGTTTGAGAGAGAGGGAGAAAGAAAGAGAAAGAGAGAACAATTATTGGATTTATTCAAATAAAAATAAAAGATAAGTTATTCAGACATCGTTCATTTCATTGATTCGAGTTTTTAATTTGAACTGAATGTGATTTTATGTGAGAGTTTTTTACTGTAACAAAAAAAAATGTGACTTTTTGTAAGAGCTTTTAACTTTAACAAAATTAAAATTGAAAACTTAAATCAGTGAAATGAACGAAGCCTCAGTATTAAGCACAATCACAAAAAAAAAAAAAAAAAAAGAGAGTCCCAATTCAGTGGAGGAGCCAGACTTCTATTTCAACGGGGGTATATACTAAATTTTTAAGTTAAAGTGATAAAAAGTGTAAAATTTCGTGCGGCCTATATATAAAAATTGTAATTCAACGGGACAAAAAAAAGGAGAAAATCACAAAATTTTAACAATACGCTAAAACTTTTAAACTAGAGTTTTAGAAACTTGAAAATAATTA
>NW_010358148.1:0-925 GCF_000414095.1 Morus notabilis | reverse complement strand
AAAAAAAAAATGATTGATTGAGCTACTAAAGAATGCTCAATTAGGAATATGCACAAATTTTAGGGTTGTGTAGGAATTTGGTTTTGACTATTCCAAACGAAGAAATATGCTCGTATATATACCTAACTTTTGACGTCCTCAAAGCAAACTCTCTCCTCCATAATTGCAAAAGACTTGCACGCAAGAAAATGCATGCGCATCATATATATGCATGTGTTCATTACCTTTCATTGTTTTATGCTTGTGACTGACTAGAAATATATATTGGAACATGCTTTCCAAGACCTATATTCGTTTTATATGAAAATGGAGAAACACTTTTGGCTGGCCTTTGGGTTTGAGCTTAGGATAAGGCAGGTTATGTTGGTCCAAATCTTGCCAACCTTGGTGTAAAGCAAAAGGAATATTTTGCAATTTTCTTCTCTTGAGGTAATTTTTCAATTTTTTCCTTATGATTTCAAGAGAAGTGCCAAATGCATATTCTAAAAACTGCAGACACACTTATTTTTTGACATGTGAAATACCCATTTTTATACCAAAAAATATATGGATATTCTCTTACGAGCTTTCTACTATAAAAAATATTTACTAATAGTGAACGCTCTTAAACGATAATTCGATTAAAAATTACATCAAAATAAACAAATATGTAAAACTAAATGATTCTGATACATATAAGAAAATTAATACAATAGAATAATTTTTCATATCCACTATAAAATTCTCCTTTCTCATAATGTTGAGGTGCCAAAATGACAATTTTTGACGATGTTTAAGTGACACATGTTAAATCAAGAAGCTAGTTAACAAAGTTTGTGATAAAATTTAAGACTCGTTTGGTTCATAGATTAAAACTATGATATTAGAATTATTTTCGATTAAAGTGTATTTTTTGTGAGAGAAAATACTGTAACGAACCATGAAC
>NW_010358147.1:0-594 GCF_000414095.1 Morus notabilis | reverse complement strand
TTTTGTTTATTTTTTTTTTTTTTTTTTTTTTTTTTAGTAATTTATTTGCTTTGGTGTTATTATCTTTTAAGTTTCCTTTCTTTTATTTATTTATTTATTTTTGTTGAGATTATGTGATGATAATAAGAGGCTTCCTTACTTCAAGTTTTGATAAAAGTGTACTTATAGTTTAGGGCAACCTCTTTCCAGCTAATACACTCGTGGTTTTTCTTTTTATTAACATACAGTTTATGCCTTTTTTTTTCCTAAGGAAAAAAAGAAGTTTTTGGCATCCGAGAACTTAACACATTTCAGCAAATTTGACACCCACAAAATTTGTCTCATCTTACATCAATTGTTCACTTAACATCAATCTCTCCCACCCTTTTTATGCTTAATTATAACATTCTTTGTGTGAACAATAATGGTAAAAAAGGAAAATTATTGGAAGATAATGTCTATGGACTTTTTTTTCCTTTTTCTTCGTCTTTTTTTTTTGTTCTTTTTCGGTGTGGGCATTGGTCATTGAATTCACACTAATTAAGTAACACTGTTGGTTGTTCCCGTGCTTGATAATTGCCTAATCGTAAAATTGAGATAATTGAGTAATGTACT
>NW_010358146.1:0-763 GCF_000414095.1 Morus notabilis | reverse complement strand
CTGCTTCCAATCATCAAATGCAACATAGCAGTAAAAGAAACAAATAAAATAAAATAAAATAAAAAGAAAGAAAGAAAGAAAGGACAGTCATACAACAGTGAGTTATCTACGGGTGAATTACTCTGAAGGGGCAAGCGCTGATTGCAATACATCTTCAAGGTACTTCTCGGCCGCAGCGTATTGCCTTTTCTTGTCCTCAATTGCCAAAGCAGCTAAGGCCTTATCCTGTACAAATACAAATTGAACTGATGATTAGTGATCTGCCTAGCAGTCAGCAAGAAAATGGAACTCCATTAGCAGAAAGAGAAAAAATACCGGAGGCAAGTCCTGATAGCTTCTTAAAGTATCAAGGATGGGCTTTGTTTTCTTCTCTAACTCCTTCCTGTTCTCAGCCATTTCAACCAATACCCCATGGCTTATTTCCGGGGTGTAACCCACGCGATTTAGCATGGCCTGCCAGGGAAATTCTCATCAGCGCCAGAAAACATGGAGGGAATAACTTTAAAAAGGGAAATTGACAACAAATGTTATGCTCGAAAACAAGTGATGAAATTACTTTCAAGAGAATTAAAAATGGACTCCTTTTGGTGCTACTCAATGAAGAACTTCCTCAAGAAACCATTTTCTACTTGGTGCAGGATCCTAAACACAACTGAAAAACTGCAACCAAGATAAATTTACCCTAAAATGTCGTCCATTTAACCATATTCTTCTCAACTAAAAGGTTCTCTACGTATCACAGACATCATCATTTCCCCCTAGA
>NW_010358145.1:0-541 GCF_000414095.1 Morus notabilis | reverse complement strand
ATGGGTATCCTTTGTTGGTCTAAGGACTAGGAGAAACAAAAACATTTGACGCTGAACAAGCTAATTAAACCACTCAACAAACTCTTATTGAAGTGAAAGATGGCCATCCAAATCCATCTTCTGCATCATTTTAATCTTAAAGTACTATCAGCCCAGAAGGCAAAAATTATAAGATGATGCATAAAAAACAGTCATTTTAGAGAATTCTTAGGTAGGCTAAGAAAAAAACACTATCAATAGGCATTTAGGTATAATTCTGAACCGTCAGACTTCTATCTATTAAACTACATATTTTTCTAAACATCATATGATTCTGATATCACATGAGAGGTCATAATTGTCCAATCTCTTTATACCTCTGCCTGAAAAATATTTCCTTTTTGTTTGAAGATAACTTTTCTTTTTTTTTTTTTTCTTTTTTTTTTCAGTGTCTGGGATCCCTAATGGTAATAAATACAGAAATCGGAATTTTTTTTTTCTTTTCTTCTTCGAAGCATTCTCATCAATTACAAATATATGAATATAACAAAAAATTCAGAGA
>NW_010358144.1:0-3509 GCF_000414095.1 Morus notabilis | reverse complement strand
ATATATATATATATAAATATTCAGAATTATATTTCTAAATTTCAAAATCATGTCATTTTTTTTTTTAATTTTAAGGTCAATATACAGCCCATTTAATCCTGAATTGATAAATTTACCCTTGTAACTCAGACAAACTTATAACAAAAAACGAATTAAAGATTATGTTTGAACAAATTAATAAAGGAAATGCTTAAAAATTGTATTTTCCAGCTAAGATGTAAAGAATAAATTGATCAGTTAATATAGGATAACAAGGAATTACCTATAAGTTATAAAGAGTTATTTAGTTGAGGTAAAAAGGATAAATTTAATCATAAATTTGGAAATTTAAAGATACATAGATGGTTTATAATTTCTTATTGATAAGACTCAAAATGTAAGATATGTAATAAATATCTCCAGACGAAGAATCGACTATGCATATATAATATATGACTAATATGAAAATTTGATAATGTGATGTGATAAAATCTCTATTTTATTAACTCTCATAAATTTTTTTATCAATTATAAAATTTATATTTACAACTGTCAGATTAATATATTACGGTTAAAACAAAGATATCACTAAAGTGTAAAATATTAGAGTAATCATTAAAACCATCTTATGTATGATTAGCTATACTTAAGTTTCTTTTTCGTAACACAATAATTTTACCTGTTTTCATGTAAACCCATTCCACCAAACATGTGAAACGAGGCGGATCCACCTGCACATAGCTGCAAAATGATTAGTCTGATGGAAATCAGAATTAGTGGGAGAAAATTACTTATTAATTTTCATAGCAACAATTAGATGTTTCAGAAACGTACTGTCAAAAATTTGATTTTCATTTTTAACTCGTCAACATTGACTAGATCATCTCATATCTGTCATATGACATAATGCGATTAATTTATGTAATCATTATGAGAATGTTTATTTTATATCTTGAGCTAGATCTCAAGTTTTTCCAAATTGAATTATGTTTTTCTACAACCAAGAATCGGTCTCAAAAGTTTTGTTCACTAATTACTCATCTTTTACAATACATGCATAACAATATCGTTTTACGGAAAATATAGCCAGAAAAGCCTCTTCTTAATTTGTTTTCTATTTTTCATAGTAAAAACAAAGATATCCAATATAGCTATTAACGCATCCACAAGGGCCACAACGTCCGTAGTCAATAAACCAGCAATGGGATTTACCTCCTTTTTTTAATTTGTATTTCTTTCTTACAATCACTATTTTTATTATTATTTGTTTTTTCAAGAAAAATTTGATGTCCTTGATCACATACTATACTATACAGAGAACATGCTCATGTTAAAAAATCTTTTCCCTATTCAATTCCTTTTTCTGCATTATACTTCATGAATCATGAAGTCATATCATTGTTGGCGCAATTATTGGGAAATTTCATGCCATGGGGCACATCAAATGACCCAACTGATCTTTTCATTATGCAAAGTGTGTCAATAAGGTAATGTGGAGGCTCTATCAAATAATGAAGCTTTACAAAAGGAGATTAGTTTACAAATACACAAATATTAAGAAAAATCAATACTTCCATGTATATATAGAGACTTTTAGTGATCGTTTCTTTCAATCAAACAAAATTTTAAAAGAGTCCCTCAATACATGTGATCGGTAGGTCCAATGCTTCATAATGGTTTTCACAAATTTAGCAAATAAAGTTACGTTGTTGTTTTTGAATATATTTTATTAGATTGTAAAGAAAGAAAATTATGAAATCATGAAATTAAATTGTAAGTCCTCTTTCCTTCTGAATAGCCACTTCATGAAAGGGAAAGCACAACCGAGCAATTCCAAGTGGCACATTTGGTTTTATTAGAATATTTCAAATGTAAAACTCATATCAATTCTTTTTCCTCCTACGTAATTTTCATACTAAATTTACAAGGAAGCCCTCGTCTTTTCGTTTCCCAATAACAAAATACAAAGAAAAAGTTGTTTAATTAATAGGGATAGGAGTCTCAATTGTGTCCATATTACGTCTCTGTCTAAGCCAGCTTTTGATGTTTGGAATAAAAGAGAAAAAGCAAACAAAAGGTTGAGAACGACATATTTGTATATATACATGTCTATCAATATATATACGTCCAAATTTGTAGACACACTGAAAGATAATGAGGATACTTTACTAAATGTCGATTCTCCAATTATCAATCCAAATGCCTTCCATGGCAAATAGTTTGATTTTTCTTTTAACACAGCAATATAAAGTAGTAGTCAAAGAAAGATAATAACTGTCTTAGTTAGCATAGTTGCAGTACTATATATGCAATATTAATATAACAATAAAAGGTTTTATTCTATTAATGGTTTGAAGAAATTCATACTGTCATCATTATGAGCTCATGGCGTTTAACGATGTATCCATTATTGCTCTGCATTTTTCTTAGTTTTACATCTCGGCATACTATATATATGGACATGTTCATCTTTTTTTTTTGTTTTGTTTTTGTTTTTGTTTTTGTTTTTTTGTTTTTTGTTTTATTTTTTGCTGCTAATTAGCCTATAGGCCATTCTTAGTCCAAGTTATATCCGTTCATTTCGCCGATTTGAGTTTAAAATTCGAGTTTTGCTACAGTAAAAAGCTTTCAGAAACAGTCACATCTAACTTTTTTGCTACAGTAAAAAACTCTCACACAAAATCACATCTTAACTCGAATCAACGAAATGGACGGACCCTTAATTCTCCATTGGAGTGTGACAAACAATTTTATAGTAAACCGAAACAACTTTTTACAGTTATTTAAAATAGATATATGCTGCATTTAGTATGCGTGTGCATGATGCATACTCTAATATATATACGTCCAGGGTTTTGATTAAGAAATTAATCTACCAATTAGGCAATCAAAAAATATCCAAACCCATATTGTACTATTAACCCTAATCTCCCTAAGACTACTAATTTAAATCTCACATCTAACTAATTGGTATTGCTTATTAAACTAAATATATTTAACCCCACGTGAAAATTTTCTCATTTGTTCTTCCTAAATAAAATTCAGAGCCAATCAACCCTTGTTTATAGTAATAATAGTTACTACATCATGATAACAAAAAATAATAGTTAGTACTATCTTCAGGAATACTTCAATTGGGGATTCAATATTATCATGTATTTTTGTAACTATAGTATACACTACAAGAATTAGGCATATTAGCTCTCAGAACTTTAGGGGCGAAAAAAAATCGCACCAAAAAATTAGGCATATTTTCCCTGGTCAAAACCATCTAAAGAAAATCTATGCCTCTTTGTCTGTTGCGGCGAAAAAATTTGCCCCTGAAACCCAGTAGCCATATTAGCTCTCAGAACTTTAGGGGCGAAAAAAAATCGCACCAAAAAATTAGGTATATTTTCCCTGGTTAAAACCATCTAAAGAAAGTCTATGCCTCTTTGTCTGTTGCGGCGAAAAAATTTGCCCCTGAAACCCAGTAGCCATGGTCACGCCTCTTATTTCACGTGACGGGAAGGAGGGAATTGGCACATTCA
>NW_010358143.1:0-1392 GCF_000414095.1 Morus notabilis | reverse complement strand
AAAGGGTTTTTAGCACAATTGCCCCCTAAACTTATCGTAATTTAGCAAATTGCTTCCTAAACTCTTAATTTTGGCAATGAACCGCCCAAACTTGTAAAAATGTTGTAATATGCCCCATTTTACTAAATTTGCTCAAATTTTTTGTTAGATTTAAAAGATTCAAAATTGAGAAATTAAAAGATTTATGTCACATTTGAATCGAGATGTTGAAATTTTTCGTCGAACGTGCTTTTTGGACACTAATTTAACACAATTATTGTCAAAATGGGACATATTGCAACAAGTTTACAAGTTGAGGGGGTAACTTGCCAAAATTAAAAGTTTAGGAGCCAAATTGCTAAAACCATACAAGTTCATGAGGCAAATGTGTAAAATATCCTATTTAAAAACTATCCCCTATTTCTGTGATTCTTTTCATGCTTTTCTTTTGCTCTTCCACGTGTAATAAAGGTTGTGTTTTTCTGCTACTACTCTGTCTCAGATGCGTGTGGTTCTTAGTTTTTTGGTTTGTATGGGTCATTCAATGTGTTCTGCAAGCACTGGTTACTCTCATTAAGGTTTTGTGTTCATTTCTATCACCTTCAGCTATTCAAATGGAAGTTGTAATCTGGCTTCTTGGTTTTTGAGAATCTTCATCAAAATACAAAGATTTTAACTTTTTTTCTGCTGATCTAGTTTAGTTCAACCACAGTTTGTGCTTTTCATCATTATTTTGGCGCTATGAATATTTTGTGTCAAATACTGAATTCAACGTACAATTTTGTGGACAGATTTGGTTAAGGCTGTTCCCGATGAACACAGGAAGTTTCTTGCCGATATGGTTTGGGTCCACGAAGAGGTCAGACTTGTTTTCTTGTTTACTTTAGTAACACAGATAATCCCTTAAATAGATTTCTCGTACAGATTGCGTGGGAAGAAAATTTCCCACCTTCCTGTTCTGTTTTGTCACAAAATGTGCGAAGCCGAATGCAAGTAGACGAGAACTATAAGAATTGAAAATATTTGTTGAAGAGTAGTGGGTCCTGATGATATGCATATTTTATCTAGGATGATATCTGCATAGAGACCGAGGATGGGATCAAGCACTGTAGATTGATAGCAGTTCATGCTGGTTTGGAGAGAGACAAAGATGTCAAGGAGCAGTTGAAGCTTTTGAAAGACAGGGACACCCGTATTCCGAAGGTTGAGGCTCTGAGTGGCAGAAAAAATGTTTGGGATATCCCAAAGGTAATGGCATTCTCGTTATTGTACTCGGGGCTAGAACTCACAAGTGCTTACATGTGAGCCCCAAATGCGGGACCCACTGACTGTGACTAGTGATGCTCGACACCCAGCATTGATGCCGAATGACATTCCTTGATTCTTGATTTAGCTTAACTTTGTCATGTAAAT
>NW_010358142.1:0-948 GCF_000414095.1 Morus notabilis | reverse complement strand
GTAACACTACCATCAGAGCTAAATTAAAGTGTTTGTTGATGACAATCAATACCACTTATACCATGCTTAGCTTCGCACTTTTTGCGATGTCTCTCTAAGTGACCAGTACCAAAATAGGATTTACTTGTGTAGTCTTGTTTGCACACTTTGCAAATTGCACGTTCTTATATTACACCATTCTCCTTTTTACGCATTACTAGATCAAAATAATTCCAAACTGGTGAAGTTCGTTACAGTTTCCTTTTGCATTTACGAATCACATCAGAGGAGCCACCAACTTGAGATAGTGAATCAGCTCTAATTTCTTCAAGTGGATCATCAAATTGCTCTTCTTCGTTGATCACCAAATTTGAAACATTAGTTCTCCTTCCATGTAATGATGTCATTGCTTCAATAAAAAATAACAATAAATTAACATAACACTATCAATAAAATTAAATAAAATAATTATACAATAAAATTAACTTATAACAATATAAAATTAATGAACAACAAATGAAATAAATTATACCTTTAAGTTTTTTTTTCCTTTCAGAAGAACTATAAGTAAACTAAAAAAAATAGACAATACAAAGTAGACAATACGTAAGATTTAAGAAGTTTGTTGAATGACTATAACCTAGTTCACTTTGTAGATTTGAGTTTTCAATTCAAGTTGAGATGTGACATTTTTTAAGAGTTTTTTACTAGAGTAAAAAAAGTTAAATGTGACATTTTCTGAGAATTTTTTATTGTAAAAATCTAAAATTAAAAACTCAAATCGGTGAAATGAATGAGACCACCGGTGAAATGAATGTTCAAATATAAAGTTTCAACGTACATTTATAGGTAAAAAAGTTTATTTTTTATTTATTTTTAATTTATTTTTAGTTTTTTCCTTTCAAATGTGATTTGATTAGAGACCTTCCTTCTGAACCTCTATGTTAGGCCTGCACCCTTTATAATTGC
>NW_010358141.1:0-1019 GCF_000414095.1 Morus notabilis | reverse complement strand
CTAAATTTTATAGGGAATGTAGTAGAATTACTTGTTTTTCATTATTTAGCCACATGACAATAAATTTAATGTTTTGGGAGTGGAAAATGAAGTTTAAACATTCTATTATTCAATATTCATTTACATAACCTAATCTTCCTCACTAGCATCATCCTTCATTTTGGTCTTCAAATTAAGTCGACAGATTTTGAAGTGTATATTGTGTATCCTAAGCCTGAAGTTTATGCCTAATTATAAATGGTAGTAATGTTCATCTTCATTGCTGTACATAGAAAGATTGTTGGAAGTTAAGAATTAGTTTAATCCAATTTTTATAATTTAAGGGTCTAAATACAAAAAAGCCAAATCCTTGCACATTTCAGCTTGGGTACATAAACTCTCACATCCCACTCATCACGTAAACTCTCACATCCCACTCATCACGATTAGGATATTGTACGAATAATACTATTTTATGATAGGGTAATTGGCGCCAATAGTTTTCAAATTTATCAAAAAGTGACAGTTTGATCTTAAAATTTTTTAATGAAACGAACTCCAAATTATTTAAAAAGATGTAAGGCTTGTTCATTTCGCAGATTCGAGTTTTTAATTCGAGTTGAGATGTGATTTTATGTGAGAGTTTTTTACTGTAGCAAAAAAGTTAGATGTGATTGTTTGTGAAAGCTTTTTACTGTAGTAAAACTCTAATTCTAAACTCGAATCAGCCAAATAAACGGGGCCGTAATGTCATCATTTCCGTTAAATACCATATAAAAATAAGGATAAAATCTTAACCTATTAAAGTCGATTGGGACTAAAAAATCTCCTCATAAAGAAGTAAGAGACCATAATGTCAACTTTTTAAGTTATTATGCCATTATTTTTTGGACGGCATCTGACAGAAAAAACTACATTACACATTTTTAAATAGTTTTGGATTCATTTCGTCAAAAAAAAATTTTGAGAACTAAACTGTCACTTTTTAAAGATTTGAGAATCATTTGTACAATTTAACCTTTATGATAAACATGTTTCAA
>NW_010358140.1:0-1221 GCF_000414095.1 Morus notabilis | reverse complement strand
AAACACCACAACGAATAAAAGGTGATGTTGCTGGGTTGTTTAGTCAAAACTCATATCATAATTTTGCTACAGTGTTTTCCTCTCATAAAGAATTAAATAAAAAATTTTCGCTAATAGTTATCTCACAAAAAAAATTGAATCAAATCCTAAATTATGATTCAAATACACTTTCTAAACGGACCTGTAAGGTCATGTGATGACTCATAACATTATTAAACATGTATTCTTACCTACATGGTCGTTGAGATGACTGTTGCGGAGAATATAAAGCCCCGTTCATTTTATCGATTCGAGTTTAGAATTTGAGTTTTGTTACAATAAAAAGCTCTCTGAAACAGTTACATCTAACTTTTTTACTATAATAAAAAGTTCTCATATAAAGTCACATCTCAACTAAAATTAAAAACTCGAATCAACGACCTAAACGGGCCCTAAATATAGTCAATGGCGGAGCCACCTTGGGCCCAGGGAGCAGCTCTTTGAATATCGACCCAAAAAAAGACTAATTTTGTTTATGATTTGCCGCCCTTAAAATCTTTTAATTGCATTTTTTACACATATTTTTCCTAAAACGTTTCTGTTATCCTTCAAATTTTAACTTTTAAGTTTACTCGTTTTTCATAATTCATTAAAAATGTTTCAACTATAACTTAAAATTTGACTTTTAAACATACTCATATTAAACTTTAAGTCCCAAATTTAAATAAAAAAACAAAAAACAACTGGAGTATTATATAAATTCATAATATTATGATATTCACTTTAAAAGTGCATTGAACTTAATTACAAACGTAATTCATTCGAAAAAAATATATAGATATATAGAAGAAGATAATTAAAAAGAAAAAATAATTAAGAATAGTTGCACTAGTAATTTAAGTTCAATCGCCTCTGAAATTTTTTTCTGCCTCCACCGCTGAATATAGTAGTGTATAGAGGCACTATATCTATAAAGTCAAAGAAACGACATGAAAGAGAGAAAAGTGGGATTTAAATTGAATAAGGGGTGACACACGTAAAAGATTGGTGCTTTGGGTGGTGAAGACCGAAGTGGTCAAAGTGCGTGCGTCATCGTCGTCGCATGCCACTGTTATTGCTTTTTTGTTTTTGTTTAATTGTTTTATATTCTTTAGATCCGTGATTTTCGCCAAAGACGTGGTCACGTCTCTCCTTTTTCTCTTCTTTTTATTTTTATGGTTACAATTTCTTCCATTAACCATC
>NW_010358139.1:0-3820 GCF_000414095.1 Morus notabilis | reverse complement strand
CTCTCTCTCTCTCTCTCTACTCTATCAATATGGATACTTGTTTGGTTGCCGAGAAAATTAAAGGTTGAATGATAGAAAACTAGATACTATTTATAATCGTGTGACGATCTTTGATTGAAATTTGAATGTGACTATCAGATGCTGAAAGCGCACCAAGAAGCAGAAGTTGACATTGTTGATCGCTTGCCGACGCCTTTTGGATTAGTCCGCTCTGGCGTAGCTCCTGATCATCCAGAAACCAAGGTCACAATCATTTTCAGATGATATATATATATATATATATATATATTAGGAACCTTTGAAGTTCATTGTTTTCATTTGGGGCTTCATTTTTTGGGTTTGGATAGCTTGGGGCTTATTCAATTTGGTTTCTGTTATGTGTTATCTTGCAAAATAATTCTCTTAATTTAGCTTAGTTTATCAGAAAACTTGCAACAGGTTGTGGTCAACCAGTTTTCGCGGGTTGCGCAGCACCAACGCTGCTCGTTTTTCGGTAATGTAACTCTTGGATCGTCCATTTCTCTTGCCGAGCTCCGCGAGCTGTATGATGTGGTCAGCTTCTAGCTTAAAATGGTTTTTTTGGCTTTGGCATTTTGGTTCCCACTTATCTGACCAACTTAATTTGTGTCCGAGCAGGTTGTGCTTGCCTATGGTGCAGAAAGTGATCGAGTTCTTGGCATTCCAGGAGAAGTATGTTTAGTGAACTTTGTGCTTGATGCACTTGCGTTTCTTCTTAAATGTTCAGTAAAATGCTTTTATTATCATCTAATTATTTTGCAAATTGATTTGGAGCTTCTGGTAGTTTACCACATGTTTGTTTTCTTGCTTTTTGGTCTTGATATATTTAGGATTTGTTAGGGATTCAATCGGCTAGAGAATTTGTTTGGTGGTATAATGGTCATCCAGATTGCAGATGCCTCAACCCGGACTTGAAGAGCACTGATACAGCTGTAATTCTTGGTCAGGTATCCGCAGTATTAATAGATTGTTATGGGAAGGTTGTAAATTTTGTCCATGGTTTCTTGTTCTCACGTGTTATAGAACTAGGAACTGGTAACTATGCATGCTTTAATTATGCATGCTCAAAACTGTTGAAATTTACTGAGGTATGAGTTCTTAGATGAGAAATTATAAAGTGAGAATTTTCTTGATGTCAGATTGCTACTTTTACTTTCAGGGAAATGTAGCTCTCGATGTTGCACGCATTCTTTTAAGACCACCAACAGAATTGGCCACAACTGACATTTCGAGTCATGCTTTGGCTGCTCTCGAGGAGAGCAACATAAGGTTTTTCTTCTCTTGCAACTTTGTGATAACCAGATACATTATTTTCTGTCTTTAGGATTGTGGTTTTCAAATCTTATTGGAACTTTTTCTATTTTAGGAAGGTGTATTTGGTTGGTAGACGAGGACCTGTTCAAGCAGCCTGTACTACTAAAGAGCTGCGTGAAGTTCTTGGTAATTTTAGTATCTTGTCAGCCTCTCTAACGTTAATCAGTCGATATTTTTGGTATGCTAGTGAATTTTCTCATCTGACCCAGAAAAAGATATTAATCTATGGAGTATGCTTATTTTTTCAGGTATTAGAGATCTGTATGTTCACCTACAGAAAGATCTTGTTAAAACCCCAATCGATGAGGTACATGCTATTGAGATCTTATCTCCTCTGCTCCCCTGCATCTTATATTAGTGTTATATTTAAATGCAGGCATGCTAATTGTGCTTTTCATTTATATATTTGTGTTTATACATTTTTATATTTTCTTTCCACTTATGTTATCCACGTGTGATGTCTTTTGTAAGGAAGAGCTGAAGAATAATCGGATTCAAAGAAGGGTTTATGAGTTGCTTACTAAGGCAGCCACCTCAGGACCTTCGCACCCTAGTTCAGGTCAACGTGAGCTACACTTTGTTTTCTTCAGGAAACCTGATAGGTTTTTTGAATCACATGAGAGAAGTGGCTATGTTTCTGGTGTCCGCCTTGAGAAGACGGCTCTTCAAGGTACTTGCCCTGTATGGTCAACGTGAGCTACACTTTGTTTTCTTCAGGAAACCTGATAGGTTTTTCGAATCACATGAGAGAAGTGGCTATGTTTCTGGTGTCCGCCTTGAGAAGACGGCTCTTCAAGGTACTTGCCCTGTACTAACACTTGTGATTTAATTGTTTCATTTATCTTGCAAAGCACTATGGTGTTATCTAATATGGAGAATCATGTACTATAGTTCATAACTTAGTGATACATTTAAGATTTAACACTAAATAATTGTAAAAAAGAATGAATGAGGTCATACTTTAACTCTGAATCATAAGCCGTTCTTGTAGTTTTTTAAGAAATAGATCGATAAATTAAAATGTCTGATTGTTTTCTTTTGTTGGCACTTATCATTTATTCAACTTGTAGGTGTTGAACCTGGAAAACAGATAGCTATAGGCACCAATCAATATGAAGACCTTGGATGCGGGTACCTTCTGCATCTTTAGCTTTGATTCTTCATAGCTTTTAATCAAACGGGAGTTGTCATTTTAAAAATTTAGATGTAGGTCAAACACATGATTTTTATGTTGTAAATCATGTCATGCGATGCAACCCCCTATTGAGGAAAGGAAAGTTCATGTTTCTTTGTGCAAAAGCGGATTAAGGGCCCGTTTGGAAGGTATACTCAAATCATGATTCTTGATTCTGACATTTGAAATTCAAAATTTTTTTAGAGAAAAACACTGTAGCAAAAGCAATGATTTGAGTTTGAGTATATGAAACAAACGGGCCTTAATTGACCTTTTTTCTGCCACTTTAAAGTAGTGTTATCCTTTTCGTTCATTGTGAACACAAATGTTCAAAATGAAATCCTTATTACTGTGGAATGTGCTCACCTCTCATAGGTCGGTGCTAAAGAGCATTGGGTATAAATCATTACCAGTTGATGGCTTACCCTTTGATCATAAAAAAGGTATGTTGCATTCATATTTTACTAGGACTCTTAAAGCTTGCATATGATTTTTGTTTTGTTTTCAGTGGTAGAGGTTTGTGTACTAGTTCATATTTTAGACTTTGAACTTCAGAGACGACAAGGACAAATCAAATACGAATTTTAATGAATCTATTACTCATTTGACCATCCCTGCATCACAATGATTCTAAACTCAGATAACATATGTTTCGAGAGCCTAATTTATTCGAATACTTTTGTATTTTTAGGTATTGTTCCAAACATTAAAGGTCGAGTTATAAGTGATGCGCAAAAAGATCCTCCAGTTCTTGAGAAGGGTTTGTATGTATGCGGATGGTTAAAGAGAGGACCAACAGGAATCATTGGCACAAACCACTATTGCGCTGAAGAAACTGTAAGTGGTCTTTTGCATGTGAAGCATCTTTGTTATACAAACTGTTACAACTGAAAATACTATCTTAGCGAATTAAACTGGCTTACATGACAGGTCGCAAGTATATCGGAAGACGTTGAGCGAGGATTAGTGGCGTCCTCAGCTAGCTTGCCCAAGCCTGGCAGAGAGGGTCTCCTCCAGGTGCTGGATGATCGTAATGTTAGAGTTCTACCATTTAGTGCCTGGGAAAAAATAGATTCTGAAGAAAGGCGGCTTGGGAGTTTAAGAAACAAACCCAGGGAGAAACTGGTAACATGGGAAGACATAATGAAAGTAGCAGACTAGCAGCTGAATAATGTTTTCAGCCAGTTTTTATTTTTAATTTATTTCAGGTTTCTCACAAAATAATGGAAAGGTTGATATGTGACATTGATGCGATTCATTTTTCCTGTTGTAATATCCTACATAAGTTTGTTGTCAAGAATTCAATTATTTTTT
>NW_010358138.1:0-443 GCF_000414095.1 Morus notabilis | reverse complement strand
GGGTTGTCCCGGGGCTGTACTAGGACAGTATCGGGGCTGTACCGGGGCTGTCCCGGGGTTTTCCTGGGGCTGTCCCGTGGTTGACCCGGGGCTGTCTCGGGGCTGTTCCGGGGCTGTTTCGGGGCAGTACCGGGGCCGTACCGGGGCTGCCCCGGGATTGGGCAGTCCCGGGGCTGCCCCTGGGCTGTCCCATTGCTGTACCGGGGCTGCCCCGGGGATTTCCCGGGGTTGTCCCGAGACTGACCCGAGGCTGTCCAGGGGCTGTACCGGGGCTGCCCCGGGGCTATCCCGAGGCTGTATCGGGGCTGTGCCGGGGCTGCCCCGGGGCTTTCCCGGGGCAGTATCAGGGACTGTACCGGGGCTGCCCCGGGGCTTTCTTGGGGCTGTCCCGAGACTGTACCGGGGCTGCCCGAGGGCTGTCCCGGGGCTGACCCGGGGCTGTC
>NW_010358137.1:0-485 GCF_000414095.1 Morus notabilis | reverse complement strand
AGAGATGGAAGCTTTGGGGCTTCCAACGATGTGAGATGCATGATGTTTCCGGTGGGCTTGTGGCATGGGGGTCTCGATCCCGATGGTGCAACGATTTTTTTGGAGATCTCTGTATTTAGTTTCGTGGTCAACAATTATGTCCTTTTATGTCAGTTTTTCTCAGATTCGATTGCTTGCTCTGTGGCGTGATGGTTGTTGCCATTGAGTCCTCTCTATTTGCTATGAATATTTGTTTTCTTCATTGTATTTATTCTTTTATAATAAAGGCATTGATACTTCTGCCTTATTGGTGTTCGTTTATGTTGTTTTGTTATTGTGTTAGTTCTTTAATAACTGAAGTGGTTTCCCCACCTTTCGACCTTATCAGTGTGTCTCACCCATTTATCAATAGCATGTGTGATGGTGTTTGACTAGATTTGATTTTATGTCGTGTTGCTTGTGTCCCCATTATTAGGGGTTTAGTGTCGGTCGATAGGGTTAATCCA
>NW_010358136.1:0-804 GCF_000414095.1 Morus notabilis | reverse complement strand
CCGACCACCGGTGGCGGCAGAGATTGATGGAGCTTATTTCTGCGGCAGACTTGGGTCCTACCCCCCCTAAATCGACACTTCTAAGTTTAATGGTGCGGTTAATTTCACACAATTCAACATCGAAAAGTACAGATCGGGACCGGCAATGTCAGTAAAATCCGGCAACTCAAATCTCAGATTTCTGGCAATGAAATCTTAAATTTGTTGAGGGGTTTTTTTACCCATGATCTTCTTAGTGTTTTGACAACAAAATCACGACGATCCAACGGTTAGATCATCAGAACCACCTTTTACCTCCTCGGACGGCGGCGGTGGCGGCTCCGTTTTCTGGCCAAACGGCAACGGCGGAGGTTGAAATTGGTCGGGATCAACTCGTCTTTGAGTTTTGAACCTAGTAGTGAGGGTGGTGTCAACCAAAACTGGCCGGAGATGGAAAACCGAAGGTGGTGGCTAGCGGCTTTTCCGGTGACTTCGAGGCGGCGTTTCGGGCAGCGACGAGCTGCAAAAATGGTCAGGTTTTTTTTGTCTCTTCATTTTGAATCTATAGGAACTGAAATCACCTCGATCGGATATCGGACGGAGGAGATATCGCGATCGGAAGTTTCGATTGTTTTCGGAACTTTGGTCGGCGATTGCGGCTTCATTCGGAGGAGTTTGAGGTCGTGTGACCTGTCAAAATGCTCAGCTCATTGAGAGCTTTCTAACGACCTGGGAGGTGTCAAAAACTGGAATCCTCATCGGAGTGTTTGACCGGTGTGGAGAAAGAGAGGAGAGAGAGATGTGCGAGAGGAGAGAAAGAGAGAG
>NW_010358135.1:0-2301 GCF_000414095.1 Morus notabilis | reverse complement strand
TTTTATTTTTATTAAGAAAATATTGCCCTCTTTATATCTCTAGACTAAGACAGAAAGAAACACACTAAAAAAAAATCCGTTTCTTTTTCTCTTCCAAAACCCACCCTCTTTTCGGTGTTTCCGATGAAAGACCAACGCAACAGAGCAAACCCATACGCCCGTGTCCACTCCCCCACCGCCACGGTCAGTTCTCCGGCGATGGACCCCAAGATCTGGAGCCGCTTTCCGGCGGAGCTTCTAGAGCATGTCCTCTCCTTTCTCCCTCTGAAAACCTTCTTCAACCTCAGATCCACCTGCAAGCGCTTCAACTCCCTCGTCTTCTCTCCTTCCTTCGTCTCCAAACACTCTTCCTCTTTACCTTCCTTTCTCTTGCTCTCTCACCCCCAGTTTCACCTCAGCTTCGCCCTCTACGACTCATATCTAGCCACGTGGCGCGACCTCTCTCTGTCCTCCTTATCGGCTCCGACGAGGCCTTCTTCCTCTCTCCTCTCCGCCTCAAACGGCTTGCTCTGTTTCTCTCTCCCTTCGTCGTTTTCCTTCCTGGTCTGCAACGTATTGGCCAATTCCTGGAGAGTGATCAAATTCCCGTTTTACCCCTTCGCCTTCGACATTCTCTCTCTGATCTCCACTCCTTTTGGGTACAGCATCTTCACGGTCTCTTCTCGGTCCAATTCCAACATCACTTTCGTTTTCTACTCAAGGACGAATTCGTGGCGTGAATTCGACGGTTTCGAGCCGATTTTGAGCGATAATTATCACGAGAAAGGCGTGTATTTTAATGGGTGTTTGTCTTTCACAACCCCAGAGCCTTTCTCTGTCGTTTCCTTCGATTTGGAGACTGGGAAGTGGGAGAGATCTGACGCTGAGCTCCCAAACGACTTGACGTTTGTGCGTTTGGTGAGTGGCGGTGGTGGAGAAGAAGGGAGAGGGAAAGGGAAACTGTATTTGATAGGTGGGATTGGGAGAAATGGGATTTCTAGAAGCATGAAGGTGTGGGAATTGAGTGAAGAAATGGGAAAGTGGGTTGAGATTGAGAGAGTTCCAGAAATGATGTGCCAAAAGTTCATGTCGGTTTGTTACCACAATTACCACCATGTTTATTGCTTTGGGCATCAAGGGTTGATCTGTATTTGCTGCTATACTTGGCCTGAGATTTTGTACTATAAAGCCTCGAGGAGAACTTGGCATTGGCTTTCCAAATGCCCTTCACTGCCTGATAAATGGAGCTGTGGATTTAGATGGTTTTCTTTTGTTCCCAAGTTGTATGCTTCAGTTTGAGCTTTCTTTTTGTTTTTTTTTTTTTTTCTTTTTGAGTTGTATTTGATGTTCGTTAATTGGTGATAGAAGAATGGAGTGGTGTTTGTTAATTGTTTGGCTTGGTTTTGTTTAACGTGTGCTTCATTGTGTATATTTGTTTATTGTTGGAAACATACCGTTTGTTTATGCCCTTCTCTGTTGCCTTTCCACAATTCGGTTTTTTTAATATATAGAAGCATAGATTAACAACATAAATGGATTCTGCCAATCTGCCGTCTTTGCCATGAAGATCCCTATCTTTTTCGTTGGATTTTCTTTTCCTCTTTTTGGCGGGTGTTTATATGTGATGAAACTGATACACTAGCTTGCAGTGTTGAAAATGGGAATATTGAGGGGAGCAAAAAAGTTGCAATTTTGGTGTCCTAATTTGATACCGTCTCAATTAAGCTTTTATCATCCATACAAGTTAGATCAAAATATATGGTTTGAAATTCTAAAAGAAGCGTTGTGTAAATAAAGAAGTCGTCCTTGGAATTCCTTAGAACAGGCTCATGGCTAATTTTTAGGTTCAAATGGTTGAAACAAACGTGAGTTTTGTCCTTGAAGCTGTGATTTAATATTCGTCTTTTTTTTTTTTTTTTTGAATATGTCGTTTGTCATTCAAGTCCACATGGAAGACGACTGAGTGGAAGCTATTTCTTTAATCTTTTTCTGCGGGGCTGACGACAAGCTATTTCTGTTGTCATATAATATAATTTCATTTTGATGTCTTTCTTCCAACGTGGCTTTTGAACCGTCGTCGTAAAGGAAAATTTCAAGGGTTTGTTGATTACCATCAAGGCAACGAGACTTAATCAATCTTGAAGCCGATTCCAAGCAGTTTTTTTTATTTTATTTTTTACACGGAACCAATCAACTTATTTTTCCTAATTATTAATAATTAAAAAAAGTTTACTGCTCAATATCAACTAGAATTTATCACAATGTTTATCATTAAAACAAATAATTAATAAACAGGTTCTTATTTATTTAATCATTATATTT
>NW_010358134.1:0-729 GCF_000414095.1 Morus notabilis | reverse complement strand
TGTTCCGCAAATTTTAAGAAACCCCAGTAAATACAAGTTAAAGTTTAAGCTACAGTGGCGGCCTCATAGGAGAGTCGTCACAATTTTAACTCAAATTCAAATTTCAATTTAAGTCAAACATAATTTAATTTGAACTTCAATTTGATAACTTATCAAATAAGTCAATTGGATAATCTTATAGAGTAAGTAACTAAATCCTAGAGGGATTCACACAGTGTTGGGTGTGTACACCATGTGGATACGTCCACATGTGTTTCAAAATTTAAATTTAAATAATCACATCATTTAATTTATAAGAAATTCTCAATTAATTATTCTTGAGCATTTTATTTAGAATTCTATATTTTTAAAAATTCTTATTTTACCCTTAGTGTCTTGTAGGATTACAAGGATGACGTGGAGACTCATAGACCTATAATTCTTAGCTCTAATAAAATTAATAATTAATTCAAAATCTTTAATTAATTAATTCTATTAATTCCAAAAGTTACTCCACGATAAACTTGAAATTGCACTCTTATAAATATAGATATAAATTACTTCTAAACTGTGAAGTGCCTATTTGATGTAGTCATTACATATAGATCAATCCACCATAAATAATTCATATTAGAGCTAGATGAAATCCGTTAACCTCTATAATCACATCTTTGTCCTTGAGTACCATTGATTCTCTAATGGACATTGATTCATAAAACAAATTCATGAATCAGAGCTCCTACTAATCTA
>NW_010358133.1:0-959 GCF_000414095.1 Morus notabilis | reverse complement strand
AGTTATTAAATGATTATATTAATATATATGATATTAGTTATATTAGCATAAGGAGTAATTTTGTCAACATGAAAATATTCATATCCCATTTCATTATATTTGTAAAAGTAAAACGAAACAAATGAATCATCTTTTCTTTCTATTCTATTCTATTAATTATTTATTTTTAATAATTAATTTAATTTTTCAGCTTAAATAATTTTTAATAATTTAAATTGAATGTCACGTCAACAATTTCATTAAGTATATAGACGGACGAAAAGAACAATTTGAACCATTTTATATAAGTTAAAAAGTGTTTTGATCTGTTTTGAAAAATTAAAGGACATTTTAAAATAGAATACATAGTTGGGGGTAATTATGAAAATAATACTATTAAAAACTAAGGTAAGCAGAAAAATCCCATGATAATTAAAAAGAAAAAAAAAGTGCCAAACGACAATTGCGTTAAAACAACAAAACTACCTAAAAACAATGTTACAAAAAACTCCCTAAACGAAAAAAAAAACTAAATAACATAAATACCGAAGAGGACCTTCAAAAAAAATACCGAAGAGGCGAAGACGACAAAAAAAATAAATAAATAAAAAGAACCGTCTCATTGAAATTGACAAATGACATCATACCCTAAAAGACCAAAATTGAAAATGAGTCGTAATATATCAGCCATGAACTGGGAAAATATCAACTGATTATGACAAAACCAATATATGGCATGAATTTAAATGGACGACAATGTGAAAACAACGCAAAAATTAAGAAGACGTTTGGTTCATAGATTAGAATCATGATATTATAATTATTTTTGATTTACGTGTATTTTTTATGAGAAAAAATATTGTAACGAACCACGAACTATGATTCGAATCGAAGTACGAATTCCCCATCCAAACAACTCCTAAATACAACACAATCTTTTTAAGAAGACATAAACAAAAAGGTTTGTCAAACGACAAAAG
>NW_010358132.1:0-597 GCF_000414095.1 Morus notabilis | reverse complement strand
GCTCACATTTTTTGCTACCAAATATAATTTGTTACCAAAATTTTGGTAGCAAAAAGCTCACACTTTTTGCTACTAAATATATTTTGCTATTAAAATTTTGGTAGTAGAAAGTTTACACTTTTTGTTACTAAATATATTTTGCTACCAAAATTTTGGTAGCATAAAGCTAACACTTTTTGCTACTAAAAACCTTTTGCTATCAAAATTTTGGTAGCAAAAAGCTCACACTTTTTGCTACTGAAACTTTTGGTTCCTGAATGTCATACATTTTGCTATCAAATACATTTTGTTACCAAAAAACTTTTTAGTAGCAAAAACTATTTGCTACTAAAATTTTGGTAACGAATACTTTCTGCTATTCACTTTTTGCTATCAAACTTTTTTGGTAACAAAAATATTTTGCTACCAAAAACAAGGTTTTTGCTTATCAAATTTTTGGTAACAAAAAATTCAGGATATGTTTTTTTGTTTAAAACACTCAAAAAAAGACAATTCGAGTTCTAACTTTATTTAAGTTTACGTTTTTTTAAGATTCAATTTTACTCAATTTTATTCAAGTTACAATTTCAACTTAAGTTATAACTCAAATTCAACTTA
>NW_010358131.1:0-830 GCF_000414095.1 Morus notabilis | reverse complement strand
TAACTTATGTAAACTATTAATCTATTAATTTTAATTCATCTCAAATCTTAACATATTTTCTTCTTTATCCCATTTAAAAATCCCGAAAATCTACTAATTCTTCGCTGCTTTTATTTGTTACTTTTCTCCTTAATCTTAAACCTCTTTTTTTTTGTTTTTGTTTTGGTTTAGCTGAGAACTTTTTCTCAAACTAATTCCTATTCTTGATCACCGGCAATGGCGCTAATTATGATGCCGTACCATGTTTGACCGTGATTGGCACTTCTGCTTTAGTAAGCCCCAACTTGGTAAAGCCGTACCCCATCCGGTGCTCCCAACCGCAGACAACCTTCTCACCTAAAAAGAAAGGTGTAAAGTTAAAAAAGACCAAGGAGTTAAAATTACGAATTAAAAAATATTCAGAATATATAATTTTTAATATGTACGGCTCAAAATAAACTGAAAAAAAAAAGAATTGTTTATAACTAATAAGTCGTTAGTTCATTTCTTTCTAATCTCATGAGAGAAGTATTCAGGGCATGTTCTTTTGTCTAAAAAACTTAAAAAAAGATAACTCAAGTTCTAATTTTATTTAAGTTCACGTTCTTTTAAGTTTCAACTTTATTCAACTTTACTTAACTTTATTCAAGTTACAACTTCAACTCAAGTTATAACTCAAATTTAACTCAAAAACTACACTCAAGTTACACTCTAAAAGAACAACTCCTCAGATTAAAAAAAAATCTTATGAGAGAAGTTCTAAATGCTGAGTGAAAAATAATAAAAAATTAAATAAAATAAATTTAAAAAAAAAATGATTACATCATCAAAGAGCGGTCAGCTCAGAAATG
>NW_010358130.1:0-1019 GCF_000414095.1 Morus notabilis | reverse complement strand
GTTATGACCTATTAATTTCTATAACTAAAAATTAGCCTATATACTTTTTAAAATTTTTCATATTGACTTATTTTCTACTATTTTCCTATTTATATCTTCATCTCTGTAACTCCATTTCAGGCAAAACAGAGGTAAAAAGATTGACTTCCATTAGCTGACCCAACATCTTAATTTTCCACATCAAAGAGACAAATGTCGTGTTTCGGGCAATGTGAATTTTAAATGAACGCAAATTCACTCTTCTCAACCTCTCTGCTGAATCACCAGATGAACTTCACATTATAAACTTACACAAATGATGTTTTTTAAAGGGGTGAAAAGAGATAAATATCTCTTAAAAGTATACGAGATTATATTTGTATTTTTTATTCTTTTTTAATAATATTTTAGTTAAATAATTATATTAATTAAAGACATTTAATTAAGAATAAATAATAAAAATTAAGACACATTCATTAAGTAAAGTTTAGTAATTTTCTGTTTTCTCTTTTTGCTTTCCGCTCCTCTTTTCTTTTTTAAGTTTCAAGTTTTATAATGAAAGCAACATTATCTTGGGAAAAAAAAACTTATCCTCCGCAATTAGACAAAAATAGTCTGGAAACATTCATTTAACTAAGATAACAACAATTTACTGATCAAAAGAAAATTTTAATACTATGTTTGATAAGGTCTGAAATGAAAGGATAAAAAGGAGCGAGGATTTTTAGGAAAAAATAGAACTGTGAATTGTTTGGTAAGGAAAAAAAAGAAGAGAAGGGAAGAGAAAGAAAGAAGAGAGAAGAACTATTTCTCGTGATCCACTATTTTTAATCCACTCAAAAGAAGAGAGATTTAAGTATCGTCTATTTCACAAGTCGAGTCACAACTCAAACTTTTTACTTATATTTTTTTTCACATTAATTCACTTTTCAATTCAAGTTTTTATCTTAAACCCACAAAACAAACGGGGAAGAAAACTCCTTTACTTACATACTAAAAAGAAAATTACCTATTCAACCGTATTCTTAAACTAAAATAAT
>NW_010358129.1:617-1213 GCF_000414095.1 Morus notabilis | reverse complement strand
TCGATGCAAAACTCGATCTCTCGGTTGGGTGGTAAACTAGGTAACTCATTAGGGAATGAATTTGTGTACTCATCAACCATGGGGACCTTAACACTCTCTCCGGTGATGTCGGATTCACCCTCTAACGCGAAAAGAAAAGAAAAACAAGCTAAGTTCTGCCATCCTCCAACACTATGCTTCAATAGCCGTTCCTCTGTCATCGGGTTAACACCTCCTTGATATGTTACTATCGTGCCAGAATCGGTAGTTATGGTAAAATCAACAATCACCCCGTATCTTGACAACCAATCCATTCTAAGCACTATATCAAACAATTTCACAGGAAGGATTATCAAGTCTGCCCTCAATTTCTCACTTGCAATTGTGATCACACACGACCTACATATGCTAGTCACCTCCACACATCCCAATGGAGAGTTCATGAACATTGAGGTCTCTAGGTTCTCAGGTTTTTAACCCAAAATTTTCACAAAAAAAGTGGAAATAAGTGAGTGCATAGCACCAGTGTCGAATAAGACTCGTGCAAAAGAGTGTGAGATAAGTATCATACCCTCAACAACTGGGTTTCCGACATGAGCTCCAGAACTTCCTCCAAC
>NW_010358129.1:0-368 GCF_000414095.1 Morus notabilis | reverse complement strand
TGTTGAGTTTGTTAGGTCTATTGGCTCACCTGTTGACTTCTATAAGGATAGTTTCTCTTTATATGTCATAACTCCCCACAATGGTGGCACTTGTAACTATAGGGTCCACTCTTCCCACTTCCCAAAGAGCTGCTACTACCGCTAGGTACTCCCCCACGACCTTGCCCCTGATCACGGCTTCTTCTGTTATTTCTCTGGGGTCCGCCTGAAGTTTTGCTTAAGGTTTCCCTACTCTGGAGAAAAGCAAGGTGCTCTTGTTCAACGTAGATGGCTGCTGTAATCAAGTCACTGTAGACTCAATGCCTTACGGCCACCACTAACTTATGAAATATGCCCTTAAGGCCTCTTTCAAACTTGAGGCACTTCAT
>NW_010358128.1:0-2124 GCF_000414095.1 Morus notabilis | reverse complement strand
GAAAAGAAAACAAACCTTTGTTAACAGTAAATGAACCGAACACAAAGACGAAAAGAGCGAGGACGACGAGAAGAAGCATGGCGATCTTCCGTCGACCGAAAAATCGGCAGAGCAAAGGCCGAAGCTTTTCCTTCTCTCTCGAAAGAAGAAGCTTCGAGGGCTTGCGGAGGAGAATCGGCGTCGGCTGAACATTCCAGAATCCATTCTTCTGTTGCTGCTGATGTTGATGTTGTTGCTGGTGTTGGTGTTGTTGTTGTTGATGTTGTTGTAATTGCAATGATCCATAACTCCCCGTGCGGAGACCTAATGACCCTCCAGTCATTGTACCTTTGAACCGAAAATCATCTCCTTCCTCGTCTTCTTCTTCTTCTCCTCGTCGCATAAAACCCCCTCATTCAGAATTACCAGAAGAGAAATTCAAAATTCAAACGCCAATCGAACAGGGAAATCGGATTCGATTCTCGAAATTGACAATATTATTGACTTCAATGGCCAATGCGATCGGATTTTCGCGAAATGAAACGATGGAATTCGATCAACGCCAAGCAAGCAAATTTGAATCGGAACCGGAATCGGAATAAATCAGAATCTTCCGATGGATCGAAAACCAAGAGCAATAGGAACAATGCGAGATCAATTGGAAGAATGCGAGAGAATTTCAAAATCGAAGTTGGATTTCCGATGTGCAGAAGAAGAACTTTTCTAGGGTTATGTAGAGCCTATTACATATGTTTTTCGGCATTCACATTCGCGCCGTTTATCTACTTTAGCTAATTTATTCTCGTTTAATTTATTATCTTTTCGGGTATAATTCTTGGAATGTGCAAAGAGAAAATTCAAAAAATATGCTCAAGAATTTAACTGAAAGAACATATCTCTTAATTAGTGTCTAATAGATAATGGATTGTGTTAAAACAAAAAATAAATAAATAAACACTCAGCTGTCTTCCCCTAAAAAAGCCATTTTAACTTAAGACGTAATTCTGAAAAAACACACATTTATATTAAACATTAGTTAATTAGAGAAATCATCTAAATAATTAAATTGAAAAATTTTCTAAAGTAAAAGAAATCTAACATTTAAAAAAACCAAAACAAATTGGAAAAAAAAAAAGGTGACACAAACTTGTTTAGGTTGCTTTTACAACTTTTAA
Organism: Morus notabilis; assembly: GCF_000414095.1. Lineage (NCBI taxonomy): Eukaryota > Viridiplantae > Streptophyta > Magnoliopsida > Rosales > Moraceae > Morus > Morus notabilis. The sequence continues at coordinate 970 of NW_010358128.1, read as the reverse complement.
AAGCATTTGCATAAAAATCTATGCAGTTTATAGTGTTTAGTTAAGAGATTAAAAAACACTTTACACAAAAATCAATACACTTTTTAAGTTATTTATAGAATTTTAGAATTTTTTGCTTTTAGAGCTTTTTTCTGCTTTTAACTTTTACTTTAAGTAAAATAGTGATTTTTTTAGAATATCTCCAACTAAACTCTCTAAATTTTAACTAAATTTTAAATAAAATGACTATAAAATTATTATAGTTAGCAGCTTTTTAGTAAGTCACTCCAATTATATTCTCTATTTTAACTAAACATAAATTATTTTCATATTTTTTTATGTTTAAAATATAAATAAATTTTTTTAATTTTTACTTTATGTCAAAACAAAGAATAAAATATTAAAAAAATAAATAACTAACTACTTCTTGCTAGCTATATTTAACTGTGAAAAATACATAAATCAAAATAACTAATCATTTAGTTAATGGTTGGAGTGGAGAAAAAATTTTTAAAAAAAAAAGTCAAATAATTAATTATTTTAATTAAAAATATGAAATGATTAATATAGTTAGAGTTCCTATTAAAACCACGCAATTCCAAACTCACCGAAGTCATTATCAATATAGATGTTCATGAAACCCACTTTACCTGCCTCACTCGCCCACATCACCTATCAATTTTTTGAGCAAGCAAGTTTAAGTGATAAAATTCTTGGTGGATTGATACTAACCCGTATTATCAGAGTTTTTATATTGACTTCTTCTTTCTATAGAAAAAAGGCATTAAAGTTTGTACCTATAGAACAAATTTTATTGGCTGTTCCAGCCATGTCGTAGAAACAAATTTAAAAAAGGAAAAAAAAAAACACACAAACACACATTTAGAGTTATTGAATGGGGATGAAAGCAGGATTAGGGATTATATTTGCCTCGTTCATTTCACCGATTCGAGCTTTCAGTTTTAAGTTTTTACAGTAAAAAACTTTCAGA
>NW_010358127.1:0-811 GCF_000414095.1 Morus notabilis | reverse complement strand
AATTTTATAAATTTAAAAGATAACTTGTCAAAATTAAAAGTTTAAAGAGGCAAGTTGCTAAAATTCGATCACAGTACACATATATAAAATAGCCCGAATAAAAACTCATGTACATGCAGTACTAATTGAACTCCTTATAATTACATATAATGAATTCATATTCGTGCCAATGTTGAGACTACTAGCAAGTGTACGTACTTGTATTCATTCTATTGAACAAATTTGGAGAGAGTAAAATGATCGCTGAAAATATAATTAGGTTTAAGTTAAATCAGTTCCTGCAATGACGAGAATGCTAATGTGAACAGTTGATCATCTAAATTCTAAAAATGCGTGTTTAGATAATTAATACAGATGTCCTTAACAGTCCCGTAGCAACCAAATAATTTGGTAGTCAATTCATCACCATGTATCTAGACTAACCGGACTTCAAATTTCGGGAAGGTGTATCGGCTATGTTCATATGTCTTGTCTTCTTTTTCCACCATTTTCTTGTTTCAAATTAGAGTAGTGATATAGTTTATTCTTAAATAGAAATTTGTCCTGTTTTTAAACTATTTAGGATTAAACTTCGCTTTTTCGCCTTTTGAATATGCAGCTTTGGGGATATATACTTGCATTGTAACAAAGCAACAATACTTCCTTGATCATGCGTTTAGTTGGTGGATTCGTGTCATAGTTCAGATCATAATTCGTGATTGTATTTGTTATCACAAAAAGTATACGTAAATCGATAATAATTTTAAATTATGATTCTGAATTTATGAACCAAACGTCATGCAACAAGAAACAAAACAACTTAAAGAAATCC
>NW_010358125.1:0-787 GCF_000414095.1 Morus notabilis | reverse complement strand
TGGGAACATGGTTAATTAATATGTCAGAGAAAATAGAAAGAAGACATTTAATGTCAGCTACAAGGTTCTTAAACTCGAAAAATTAAGGGAGTTAGAATGGATAGCATGAATAATATCTAAGGCATCACTCTCTATAAATTTAGTGGTAAGCCAGCATCTGTAGCCTAAATGAGACTGTGACTTAGAACAGTTGCTTCAGCTTCTTGATAAGAGAACTTTTTGAAGAATCTAGAGGATAAGGCAGCCATAATAAAGCTTTCATTATCTCGAATTTAAACACCAATTCTAATAAGATTTTCTTTTGAAGATATACCTGCAAAGACATTCATTTTATATTGTCCAGTAGAAGGAGGAACCCAAATCGTCATTATACCCAAAAATATATCAATGCTCATTTTGCTGACAATGAGATTAGCTTCTTGGTGGTCTTTTAAGAATTGAGACGATCATGAAAGAATATAAGACAACCCTCCGATATAACGATTATGAATAAAATTATTTTTTTCATTCCAGATCGACCAAAGCAGGCATACAAAGAATTCAAAGCTCTCTTTGTTGTATGTATCTTCAGCATGATCGACAAAATTAATAAAAGACAATTTTGAGTCTTTCCAGTGCTGGGTTGGAAAACCAGCAACATAACAAACTGGGGCAAAAAATTTAAACCGGATAAAGATGTGTTGGATTGTTTCAGGAGATGACTTACAACAAGTATAATAATATGTGGAGAGAACTTTTCTTCTGAACAGATTTATAATTATCGATAACGCGTTATGATAAGCCTTCT
>NW_010358124.1:0-976 GCF_000414095.1 Morus notabilis | reverse complement strand
TTTTTTTTTTTTTTAAAGAAAACTAAATATACCTAGCAACAAAGATAAAAGGCACGGAGCCACAAAATTATTCTTACTAACACATAACAACACATGACAAATAAATGACACTGAAAAAAAATATAAAAACAAATATAACAGGAAACACTCGAACAAAAAATTTTCTAAAGTAAGTCAGGAAAGGATATGCGCTTCAAGAGACATGTTTTTTGTTTAATTTCAATTAGAACCTCCATTGAAATTTTCAAAGAATTTGATGGAGAAAATTTTAAGATTTATGAAGATGAAATTAGCTTTAACCAAAAATGTGGGAATCCTTTAAAAATTACTTTCTAATTGTAGTTAATGTGGTGGTGTGGGTGTATACTCTTTTATTATTTTGAAAAAAATACAATTTCTCTTTATAGTTAATATAGGAGTGGATTAATGGGTTTTTTTTTTCTAATTTCAATACAAGGTAAAATTATAATAACCATAAATTAAGAATTAGTGGAGGTATTAATGAATTTTTAGGATCTAAATATTAAGAGAAAATTACAGATGCTGCCTTCTTAATTACCTGTTTATTAAAAGTACTCTTTTTAAAAAATTCTACCACTTGACTGGTTTTAGTAGTGGTTCTAGTATAAAAGGTAAAAATATATAGATTAATGTTAAAAGGTAGAAATAAAAAGATTTTGGGAGTATGTTTAAAAATTTTCCAAATATTAATTACTCTAGGCAATTTTGTAAAGCCTAATTTTCAGGACCCAATTCAGTAGGATAATCTTGACAAATACTCCTTAAAAGTGCACGAGTCATGATTTTTACTCTTTACTCTTAATTCATAACCTTTTTAGTCAAATAATTATAATAATAAAAAAGTATTTATCAAAAATAAACAATAAATGTTCAGATTCATACACTCTCAAAAGTAAATTATCCATTTTTTCAATTAAGTAACTCACTACTATTAGACAAGCCCAAAAAAAAAAAA
>NW_010358123.1:0-491 GCF_000414095.1 Morus notabilis | reverse complement strand
TTTTTTTTTAATTGTTCAAAAATCATTTGGACTTACCCGGGAGCCACGTAGACACATTTTCCGTAACCTGTAATACATAATATTATATTGAGCATAATCAGCATGTTTCAGAAAGCTGTAAAGAGTTGTCATGCATGATCTTATTTGTTTTTTTTTTTTTTTTTTTTGCGTCCATAGAGAAAAATTTGATGTCATTATATGGCTCATCAAGTCATTATCATTCCAAAGAGAGACTGCCTTTCAGCATATATTTGAAGTGAACCCTTGTCTACTTTGGAGGGAGAAAGTGCATCTCGGGGCTCATGCATGGAAAAGTAACATATAGACCCCTCCCATTTGATCATATAAGTTTTTAATAGAACTTTCTGGAGGTTAGTCCCATCAATTCGAACTTTCTAATCCAAAAAAGAGTGCTTTGCTAAGTAAAAACAAAAGAAATGCTTTTTAAAAAAATAGCTGTATATTCTAAACTATAGTGAGTGACAAAATAT
>NW_010358122.1:0-657 GCF_000414095.1 Morus notabilis | reverse complement strand
CATCATGTGGACCATTTCAGTATTTTATGGTACTAATAGATGCATCGACACGTTGGTCACATGTTTGTTTATTATCTACTCGCAATATTGCTTTTGTAAGACTCCTTGCTCAAATAATCCGATTATGGCCAATTTTCAGATTATACAATAAAAAAAATCCGTCTTGATAATGCAGGAGAATTTACATCCCAAGCTTTTAATGATTATTGTACGTCAATTTGGATTATTGTAGAGCATCCTGTTGCTCACACGTATACGCAAAATGGGTTAGCGGAATCTTTTATTAAAAGATTGAAATTAATTGCGAGGCCTTTACTTATGAAAACAAAGTTACCAAGTTCTGTTTGGGGACATGCCATATTACATGCAGCAGCACTTATTCACATAAGGCCAACTGCATATCATAAATACTCCCCATTACAACTTGTTTCAGGGCGAGAACCAGATATTTCCTATCTAAGAGTTTTTGGTTGCGCGGTATATATTCCAATTGCTCCACCACAACGCACTAAGATGGGTCCTCAAAGAAGGCTGGGAATTTATGTTGGATTTGAATCTCCATCAATAATTAAATATCTCAAACCCTTGACGGGTGATCTTTTTGCTGCACGCTTTGCAGACTGTCAATTTGATGAGACAGTTTTCCCGGCATTAGGG
>NW_010358121.1:0-451 GCF_000414095.1 Morus notabilis | reverse complement strand
TTCATTATTAATTTATCAATAATTTATTATTAATAAACATATAATTTGTCGATTGAAACTAATAAATTACAACTTAATTTTGGTTAATTATTAACTAATGTTGATTAATAATAAAAAATGATTGAGTCAATTAGTAATTGACTGTTGAGTCTATCAATGATTGACTGCTAAGTCTATCAGTGATTGACAATTAAATTAATAAAAATAGTCTTTTTTACAATTTTACAAAACTTCAGCGATTCATGAAAAACATCCTAAAAAGGTTATTTGTGTTAAAATCTCTTTTTTTGTTAATAAAGTGCGGCATGCTTTATCGTTTAAGCACCTTTTGAATGGATTTTTTTTTTGTCATTGAAATACTTTGTATAATGCTATGTTTGGTAGGAAGGAAAGAAAATATGGAAATGATGGAAAATAGCAATGATGAAAATGAAATTAATTTTCTTTTATG
>NW_010358120.1:0-619 GCF_000414095.1 Morus notabilis | reverse complement strand
CCCATCCTTTTTTTTTTTTTTTTTTTTTTTTCTGTGACAGAAGCGGGTCAGATGTGTATAGAAAGATTGACGGCTTGGATGTGTTCATGGAAAATTGGTATTTTGATGATCTGATGCCTAGAGGCAAATGTAGGGCTTCATTACATCATCAAATAGTTGTAGTATCAGTAAAATGACCATAATGCCCTGACCACTCAATCTCCAAATTAGAATGTACCTTTTACTTTCCCCAAAAGGTCACAGGGTTCAAACAGAAATTTTGGGTCATTTTTGAACTGTATAGTGTATAGTACACCTTTTTTTAAAAATTGAACTAGTATACCTTGCCATTACATGTTAATCATACAAGTACTAAAATATTCCACAGGCATCTAAAAAGTCTTGAAAGCTGGCCGGATTATGCCTGCATTATGATTCCTCAAAATCAATTTGTTTATTAGATACCACAATTAAAAAAATACACTTTAGAATGATCTCATCTTCATTTACCATTTACTTAATGTTAATCATACAAGTACCAAAATATTCCACATGCACCGTTTTGAGTTTAGAATTTGAGTTTTGCTACAATAAAAAATTCTCAGAAACAGTCATATTTAACTTTTTTATTACAATAAAA
>NW_010358119.1:1342-1494 GCF_000414095.1 Morus notabilis | reverse complement strand
AAAAGAAAGGGGTAAATAAAGGAAGCACGAAAAAAAAGGGGCCATGGGCATCGTAGACCACAATACCAGATAAGATCTGGACAATACCGACAGAGTGTTTTGTTTGGCTATAAATACACCCATACACCACTCCTGCTGAATTCGTGCCGTTC
>NW_010358119.1:0-1055 GCF_000414095.1 Morus notabilis | reverse complement strand
TAGTTCACATTCCTCACGGATCTGAATGAGTTTTTGTTTCTTGTTTCCGAATCACGCAGAAAATGCATGTTTCAATACTCAGATCTATTGTTGTTGTTGCTTTTTTTTTCTTTCTTCATAAAGTAATTTGCGCAGAGATAACTGATTTTATTGAATTTAAATGTTTCTAATCTGTTTCTGTTTATAAATGTTTATTCGATTCAAATCTTGTTATAATTTAAGAAATCATGTAAGAATTTCCCTGATTCCTTGTTAAAATGCTGTGAAAGAGCGGATCTGTTCTGATTGACTTTGATATTAGTTTTACTCCAGAGATCTTTTATTTTCTCATAGTAATTATATCTTGTTAATGAAATGCAACTGACGATTTTTAGACCATTGATCTGACGAAATCAGAATAAAAAATGGCATCCCACATCGTTGGATATCCCCGGATGGGCCCGAAAAGAGAGCTCAAGTTTGCGTTGGAGTCATTCTGGGATGGGAAGAGCAGTGCTGATGATTTGAAAAAGGTTGCAGCTGATCTGAGATCATCCATTTGGAAACAGATGGCTGATGCTGGGATCAAGTACATTCCCAGCAACACTTTCTCTTACTACAACCAAGTCCTCGACACCACCGCAATGCTCGGTGCCGTCCCCCCGAGATACGGCTGGAACGGCGGTGAGATCGATTTCGACACTTACTTCTCCATGGCTAGAGGAAACTCCTCCATTCCGGCTATGGAAATGACCAAGTGGTTCGACACTAATTAGTAAGTGCCTTTACTTGCTTGCTATTAGTACAAGTACAACTACTCATGAGTAATTTTTTTTTCTTAATAAATTATGATTCTAAATTCTTATTGTTTAACTGAGTTGATTTGGTGATGAATTGATGATGCATCCAGCCATTTCATCATCCCAGAGTTGGGCCCCGATGTCACCTTCTCCTACGCCTCCCACAAGGCCGTCGATGAGTACAAGGAGGCTAAGTCGGTATGTTTTTTATTTTATTGTTTAATAACAATATTGAATGCTATTCATGTATTTCTATGAAACATTGTGTATTGTTTT
>NW_010358118.1:0-890 GCF_000414095.1 Morus notabilis | reverse complement strand
ATTCCTAATTATATATTTAGAATTCAAAAAGGAAAAAGAAGAAAAGTTATATATCATATTAGTGATGTGATAAAGAAAGTTGTGTGCCGTATGGCATGTGAAGCATTGTATTAAAAGTCATTTACATTTAGTTTCACTTTGTAGCTACTCCTTTATTTCTATTTGATCTCATCATCTATTTATTCCATTTTGTCTATGTTATCACGATAATATATATGGTTGTTATAAGTTCGTCTTTGCATTTTTTTTCTTTTAAATATTGCTCGCCCTAGTTAATTTATAGAAGAAGAATCCAAAATATAACAATAATAATAATAATAATAATAATAAACCCCAAAATACCAGTTATCCATGATGATCTCAAAACACTCGAACTTCAGAAAATGGATTAATGCTTAATTATACACGAGGAATTAGCATACAAAGTTAAGTTATTTTTTTATTTTTTGAAGAATTTGGTTGCATTATTCTGGATCTTGTATATATATACACAGCTCATTTTGATTTTTCCTTTTCCCTTTTCTGCTTCCGCTAGTTGGACCGCACCATTGAACGAACAACTACGCTATATTGTATTTACCGAAAAAGAAAAACTATAATATTATATTGTTGTTCAGTATTTTCCCTCATTTTGTATGATCTAACTTTTTGACAAAATCTCAAGTTATTATTGGCTAATGGTTACTAAATGATTGAACTTTTGCAGAATGTATAATATAAACAATTTTTTGAGGGATTTGGTTGTTTCAATTGCAGAGATAAATCTGAAAAAGATCAGTACTGATAATTAATTAGGAATAAAATTTAACTTTGTAATGTTTAAAGTACAGCCAAAATCTCTTATATATATACAAAAAGATGAGGTATAGCAAGAACACAAGCTGTGACGC
>NW_010358117.1:0-857 GCF_000414095.1 Morus notabilis | reverse complement strand
AACAAATCGGCCAATATACATATTTTCATACTGTATTCACTAATTGCTATAAAAAATACATATTTTGAGGATTAATATACATTATCATTTCTTATAACTTAACATACACGACTTTACATGTAAATATACACGATTTACATGTAATTATACACAATTTATGTATAATTATACAACTGTCGTTCCGGTCAGACACTTTTCAAGTGCTTGACCGGAGACAATTCCTATATTTTTAATGCATTAGTCAAAAAATATTAATAAAAAATAAGAGTAAAAATTTAGACCATGAACTTTGGTAAATTTAACAATTTTCTCTTAAAAAAATAGAGTTATGGATTTTAAGTTCAAAATAATCTTGACAAATACCATTTAAAAGTGCATGGTCAGGATTTTTATATTTTACTCTTGATTTATAACATGTTTGTTTCAATGGTTCGTCTATGGATTTAAATCACGGCTCTTGATTCTTTACAGTATTTTTCTCTCATAAAAAATTTAAATTTTAAAAATCAAAATCATAAATAATTGTTCTAAATTCATGAACTAAATGTCCCATTAAAGTTCTTTGGGCCTGTTTGATTCCGTTTTCATTTTCATTTTTCACGTTTTCCAATAACCAAAAAATGAAAATGCTCTGAGAGAGCCGTTTGGCAACATTTCTTGAAAAACATAAAATGAAAACGTTTTTTACTTTATTCTTAAAAACTCAGCAAAACTGAAAACGATTGAACATCGTTTTTAGTTTTCCATTTTCATTTTCTTTCCTTGACCGATGGACCATTCTTCTCTGACTACACCCCCACACCCAAGTTGTAATCGTAATATAAGCCCCAAGTCGCAACTTGCTCTTCTTCTTCTTC
>NW_010358116.1:0-669 GCF_000414095.1 Morus notabilis | reverse complement strand
TAAATATGGGATATGGCTTGACAGCTTGCATAAAGGAATTGATTTGAAATTCAAATGTGGTGATCAAGCTATTGATTTGAAGCTAATTTGCAATCTGAATAAAGACAGGGGCTGTGAGTATATTTGGATATGAGATAATTGTGAGTAATTTGTCAAGAGAGAATAGTGGAAAAGTATAGGATATTCAAATTGAAGTTGAATTAATTCTTGGAGAATGTTGTGAAGCCTCATTATTAAGGCATTTTTTTTGCAGCTCATTTCTATAGGGGATTGAATAGAAGATCTTCAAAGAAAAAGTTTGTGAGTTTGAGAGGTTTGAGCGTCATTGATTTCGTTCTTTGGGAGAGGGATTAGAAGCTTACAGGAGAAAGCACACTGTTAGCCGATGTGATTTCACAATGCAGTTTGGAGACGAGTGGTGCTCGTTGGACAGTGTCATTAAAGAGATTCGATACGGCAACGACAACATCAAGGAGGGAGTCTTTAGGTGTATAAGTCCGATTGGTGTTTGTAATCTTGAGACTTAGTGGATTGTTCACTGTTTGAGCGTAACCCCGCAGATGTAGGTGTGCACACCGAACTGCGATACTAATTCCTAGTGTTCATTATTTTTTCTACACGTTTACTTTAACGTTTCTGCACATAATCATTATAGTTAATCACCAGTGT
>NW_010358115.1:0-792 GCF_000414095.1 Morus notabilis | reverse complement strand
CTTATTCTTTATAATTCCCTCTCTCTCTCTTATGTAATTTTTCTTTGGCCCTTTGTATAAATAGACTAAGTAAAAGAGTAATTAGAGGTTTATAATTCAACATTTTTTTTTCTCATCACGTGATTCTTGAAAAGAGTAATTAGAGGTTTATACAAATTTTTTACCAATACATATTTATCCGTATAATTATTTTAGAAATTTCTATATTTTCTATTTCTCTTGAGAATACTTCTTGTTGCTCTCTTCTACATGGCACACTAGTAGACAAGTCACTAAAGATGTTGCTTCAAAGTCTGTAACATCCATAGTCGTTTTCTATACTCCTAATCAACTTGGTTGTTGCCTGTTTTAAAAACCACATGGCGATATTGACTTTGGAAATAATATAATTTTTTTCGTTGTTGTTATATAGTAGGAGTATAAAAAACTCAGTTCGAGATGCAGCTCTGTTGAGAACCAAAATCGGTTGAAGATGTTATGCATCAACCGCACTGTAAAAATGTTCATCGATCATTAAGGAGGGACTAATCAAGATCTTTTGGAGCTAGAGAAATGACTAACATTTTGTGCTTATAATGATGCCAAGAGAGAGCATTATTATTAATCCATTCATAAAGCTATAGATAAAAATTTGTTTGGACATTAACAACAATTCAATCTTCAATTTTTCCCGTGTTTGTTCTAATTAACTAATTCAGTACTTAATTTATTGTGTCATTAGAGATTTTATCTATTTTTATTACAAACGTGTATTTTCAATTCTCTTAAGTAAGAGGAAAAATCTAAACATAT
>NW_010358114.1:0-483 GCF_000414095.1 Morus notabilis | reverse complement strand
TGGTAGGGCACGAAGAGAGCTTCGATATAACGTCTGATGGGCCGACCCCATTACGACCCCAAAGGTTGTCCCCGTTCCTGTTGCAGTTGTAGAGCACGAAGAGAGCTTCGATATGACGGATGATGGGCCCCGTTACGACACCAAAAGTTTTCACCGAAAACGTGGCAGCTGTAGATCGCAAAGAGAGGTTCGATCTAACGGCTGATGGGATCTAACGGTTGATGGGCCCTATTACGACACCAAACGTTGCCGCTGTTCCCGTGGTGGTTGTAGAGTGCGAAGAGAGCCTCGATGTGACGGATTATGGGCCCCGTTACAACACCAAAACTTTTCGCCGTTCCCGTGGTAGTTGTAGATCAAGAAGAGAGCATCGATCTAACGGCTAATGGGCCCCATTATGACACCAAACGTTGTCATCGTTCCCGTGCCATTCATAGATCGTGAAGAGAGCTTCTTTAGTCTAACGGTTGATGGGCCCCGTTA
>NW_010358113.1:0-339 GCF_000414095.1 Morus notabilis | reverse complement strand
GATCACGAAGAGAGCTTCGATCAAACAGCTGATGGGCCTCATTTCAATATCAATCTAACACCCGATGGGCCCCGTTAGGACACCAAATGTTTTCGCCCAAAACGTAGCAGTTGTAGATCGCGAAGAGAGGTTCGATCTAACAGCTAATGGGCCCCATTACGACACCAAAAGTTGTCATCATTCCCGTGCCATTCGTAGATCGCGAAGAGAGCTTCTTCGATATAACCTCTGATGGGCCAGCCCTGTTACGACACCAAAAGTTTTCACTTTATTCATGGCGGTTGTAAAGGGCGAAGAGAGCTTTGATTTGACGGATTATGGGACCCGTTACGACATAAA
>NW_010358112.1:0-744 GCF_000414095.1 Morus notabilis | reverse complement strand
AAAAAATATTTGAAAAAATTGGTGTTGCGGTGAATATTTAAAAAAATTTCAAAATCGGTAAACATATAATGTAATTTGGATAGAATTTCGAGAAATGGAGATATTTCGGGGGACCACTAACATCCAAATTTGATGTCATAATTATTCCTCATAATGAATGAAACAAACATTAATGTATAATGAGTAAAATAAACATCAAAAGAAAACGAGCTAATGAGAATTTTTTATGGAATATATTCAGGGAAACGTTATCATGGAATAATTATTCATAAGTATATGATATTATTAATTCTACTAACATGATTATATAAATTGTCTCAGGTGACCACAACAAAAGGCTCGGTGTGTCATGTCACGATAAGTTTCATGCTAAATATATGAGATATTTATGTATATGACGTGATTTGAAATTCCCATGTTTGAATGTCTTATTATATATTATAATATATGGTTTTAATGAAAATTGAGCATGGATTCAAGCACTTCATCAAGTTTTATGTTGTTTTCGTTACGAGTCATTCATTTATTCAAATGACGTCACTTTCAATCCAATTTGTTACCTTTAAATCTTTCAAATCAGGAAAATTTTATTTCACACAAAGTTATAGAACTTTCCATTATCTTTCCAACGCATTTTGAATCTTTCAGTGTGCGTTTAGTTGGTGTGTTCATGTCATGATTTGAATCATGATTTATGGTTCACTATAATATTTTCTCTCATAAAAATTACACGTAAATCGAAAA
>NW_010358111.1:0-758 GCF_000414095.1 Morus notabilis | reverse complement strand
GTACAGTTTATTCAGTAATGAAGAATACATTCATTTCTTCAGAAACCGTCGTTTCCTTATTTTCTTGAAACCTAATATGGTATCAGAGCCTTTTGATTCTGGTGAGAGTGGTTCTTTGTCCGCCATAGCAGAAGCTTCGAATTCCTCTGTTCGTTTCAATCTTGTTTCCTTCAGTCACCCGATTTCTGTTCGGATTGATCATTCTAATTTTCTCCCGTGGAGAAAATTGGCTCTTGCTATGATTCGAGGGCACAAGTTGCCGGATTTCATCTCCGATTCAAATTCTTCGCCAATGAAGTTTCTCAGTGATGCGGATGAAGTCGCAGGACAGGTTAATCAAGATTTCTTGAACTGGGAGCAACAAGATCAGTTGTTGGTGTCCTGGCTTCTTTCTTCCATGACCGAGACGGTTCTTTCTAGGGTTGTCGATTGCGAGACATCAGCACAGGTCTGGTACACTCTAATTCTTTACTATGTTGCTCAGATTCGTGCCAAAATTTCTCAATATAAGACTCAACTCAAAAACATCAAGAAGACTTCTTTGACAATGAATGATTATTTGCTGCAAATTCGTCATTGTGTGAGTATGTTGAATCTTGTTGGGAACCTTGTACCCTCTAAGGAACACCTTGAAGCAATTTTTGAGGGACTATCTTCCGAATATGATATGTTTGTTCTCACTGTGGAAGCTCAGAATGATGCTTTTACGGTTGAAGAAATTGAGTCTCTTCTTCTTTCACAAGAGGCTCGAATTGAGA
>NW_010358110.1:0-253 GCF_000414095.1 Morus notabilis | reverse complement strand
TAATTTATTACTATTAAGTTTTTAATTTTGTTAATAAAATAATAAATAAAATAATAATTATTTATTTAATTAAAGATTAATTGCCAAAAATTAATTATATAACATATTAGCAATAAAACAAGTAATAATAGGTTATTAAATAAATAATTAATAATTAATATATCAATCATATATTATGTCAATTATAATCTATTAATTAGTAATTAGTTAGTAAATAAAAAATAAATAGTAATTACTCAATTAATAATTAATA
>NW_010358109.1:0-670 GCF_000414095.1 Morus notabilis | reverse complement strand
CCTTTTTCCTCACTTGGGTACCAAATAGAAGTTGGATCACAAGCCGACTTGCAATAAAAACGACCAGCAACGAGACTGGTGAAGAGCATTGGAGTATCATATCCTCCATTCTCTTGATGTCTTTGGCTGTATGATAAGGCAGTTTCTTATTTCAAAGGAAACATTTACCAAGTGTATCAACTGTAGAATGCTAATATGACATAAATAGGTCCCAATTTTAATATGAGGGGAGCAACTAAGTGAAAGCAAAATTGGTGGAAAACAATGGAATAGTTGTAATATTCAAGATTTAATTAAGTCTTTAAGTCAATAATAAATAAATTTAATAAATTAAAATCATGCATCACATTTACTATTTATCTTAAGATTATTTGTTGGCATTATATTTTATTATTATAGCTATCATATAATTTTATTAAACTTATAGCCAGTGCTGAAATTTTGGACGGGCCGCCCGCGACCACCGAAAAGTCTGAATTTTTGCCTAGTACCGAACCTGAACTGCCCGAAAATTCAGGCTGTCCGACCCGACCCGAATTTCACCTTGGACGGGCTTCGGGCAGGAGGTGGCTGCCCGTGCCTGGTCGGGCTGCCCGTGCCTGGTCGGGCTGCCCGATGCCTGACTGGATGCCTGAATTTTTAAACTTTTTTTTATATTATATTTTTATAT
>NW_010358108.1:347-546 GCF_000414095.1 Morus notabilis | reverse complement strand
TGAGTTTTGCAGCGGATCTCACCAAAGTTCTGAGTGTCAAGCGGACAACGCATTTGCGCAGGCACAAATGGAAAAGGCTCAATATGTGGGGAATTACACTACGCAACAGAACAATCCGTACTCTAACAGGTTTAATCAAATGCCCAATTAGGGTTAGGGTTTTGAATTCGCAAAAAAAAAAAAAAAAAAAAAATGGCAT
>NW_010358108.1:0-298 GCF_000414095.1 Morus notabilis | reverse complement strand
TCAACTAGGGTTTACAAAGTCGAAAAAAAAAATTGCGATTGTTGCTAAGTCATTGTTTTGAGTTTGAGTCCAAACCCTATTGGTGAATTTGAACTCAACTAGGGTTTACAAAGTCGAAAAAAAAAAATTGTGATTGGTGCTAAGTCATTGTTTTGATTTTAGTGCAAACCCTATTGCTGAATTTGAACTCAACTAGGGTTTACAAAGTCGAAAAAAAAAATTGCTAAGTCATTGTTTTCAGTTTGAGTTCAAACCCTATTGCTGAATTTGAACTCAACTAAGGTTTACAAAGTCCGAA
>NW_010358107.1:0-533 GCF_000414095.1 Morus notabilis | reverse complement strand
ATATCGAAGCTCTCTTCATGCTCTACAACTGCCACGGGAACAGGGACAAGCTTTGGTGTCATAACGGGGCCGGCCCATCAGGCGTTATATCGAAGCTCTCTTAACGCCCTACCACCGCCACTGGAATGGCGACAACATTTGGGGTTGAAACGAGGCGCATCAGTTATTAGATTGAAGCTCTCTTCGCACTCTACAACCGCCCCGGGAAGGGTGAAAAAGTTTGGTGTCGTAACGGGGCCCATCAGCTGTTAGATCGAAGAAGCTCTCTTCACGATCTAGGAATGGCACGGGAACAATGACAACTTTTGGTGTCGTAATGGGGCCCATCAGCCGTTAGATCAAACCTCTCTACGCAATCTACAACTACCACGTTTTCGGCAAAAAATTTTGGTGTCCTAACGGGGCCCATCGGGCGTTAGATCGAAGCTCTCTTTGCGCCCTACAACCACCACGGGAACGGCGGCAACTTTTGCTATTGAAATATGGCCCATCAGCTGTTTGATTGAAGCTCTCTTCGTGATCTACAACTGCCA
>NW_010358106.1:0-493 GCF_000414095.1 Morus notabilis | reverse complement strand
ATGGCCTCGATAAATACAATTTATCTAATGGTTGAATGCCAAAAAAAAAAAATGTATTTTTTTTCTTTTTAAACATACCACATTCAACTCTGGTAAAGGCCCTGTAGTTTTTTTTCAAACGTGGCATATAATCTAATTATTCCGATGAATAGGGTATAATATGGTCTTTTTTTCTTTTCTAATCAAAATAATATGGTCTAATTGATAGTGGGACTTTTTAAACTTTATTACGTCATTAGCACGCCCTGTTTTTTTAGGGAGCATACATTGTTTTTGAGCCAAAAGTTTAGGTAATTAGGTGATATTTTTATGGTTGAATGGGATTAGGTGATACTTTGACTTGATTAGATGTTGGATTACTTATGTAAAGCAAAACTCAACCTCAATCGCCGAGTGTGGTGGCCTAGTAGTAAGGGAGTGTCATGGTGGGTCTATGGTCATAAATTCGAGTGTTGAATTATGGTAGAGCCCGTTTGTAGAGTCTTGAACGAAT
>NW_010358105.1:0-788 GCF_000414095.1 Morus notabilis | reverse complement strand
ACATATATTTTTCTACTACTACGTGAGTATTTTCTTTTCTAAAAGGGATAATCGGTTCTGGGTGTATATCTTCAGACCGTGAGTATCTTTATTTACCATGTTTTATTATATCGTACCATACTGGGCCTTCCGCTCACTTTTCTTGATTTAAATGTATTAAACCCTTCTAGGCGATGCGAGGACTAGTGCGGAGTAGGTAGCTACTACTGGTGAGGTGAACCCGTCTTCGAGAAGTGAAAATTTGTATTTTCCTTTCCTTTTATCTCAAGGCATGTACTAAATTATGGATTATAAACTCAAATATTGCTAGACTGTGGTTGATGTAAACATTTACTTTTGTTTATATTCATGTATGCTAAACCTGTGGGAATACCTGACACGATACTAAGGGCGAGGTTTTGAACTAATTTGGTTGGAAATTCCACCACTTTTCTTACAACTGAATTTCTCATAATAAGTGGGGCTTGTTTGAAAATACCTGGATGTTTTGGATTTGAAATTTAAATTTTTGCACTGCTATTTTTTAATCACTTTCTTAAACAGGTTTAAATTTCTAAACAAGCATCCACGTCACTAATCCCTGTTTGGGGGCATAACAAGACTTGGTATCAGAGCCCTAGGTTTAGAACCTTAGGGTTTGGAATTATGCATACATGAATGACATTAGGAAACCACTAAAATGGTCTAGTTTTCTTTTTAGGTAAGAGAATGCCGCCGCGCCATAGGAACGCTAACCTACCAGCAATGCCGAATGAACAGCTTATGGAAGCGATATACGCAGAATTCCA
>NW_010358104.1:0-1577 GCF_000414095.1 Morus notabilis | reverse complement strand
TTTTTATACAAAAAATAAAATCATTTTGGAACGAGTTCCAAACGCACCCGTCATTTTTCGCAAGGATGAAACAACATGTCGTTTGGAGCTTCCATGAGCTCTGGTTTTTGCAGAAAAGATCCAATCGGATCCGCGACCCAACCCGTCGGAAAACTGAGCTCCGGTGGTCCATTTTTGACGTTCTTAGATGGGTTTTGTTCCAAATTTCATTCTCTTTGATTTTCAAACATCAATTTCACTCAAAAAACCCATAAAAACCAAAACCCCATGGAGGAGCTTGAACGTGCAGTAAACCAAAACAAAATAAAACTGTAGCCTCAAATCCAACAAGTTAGTCTCTGATACCATTTACTAGATTTTAATGATCTCAACACAATCTAAACAAGATCAAAAAACAATAATCTAGCTATAAATCCGAAAATACCATAAAACTTATTTGAGATTTAGGCATTCATTAGGAAGATTACCTCTTCCGGTAGACAGCGAAATGCGTCGTCCACGGTCGCCGGAATCCGCCAATGGGCGGCCGGAATCAATAGAGAACCTGCAAACATGATGAAGAATGGCAAGAGGTGCTCTTGAGCTCCTCCCTATCTCTCCCTCTCTCCACCGTTCGGCCACACCCCAAAAGCCCCTACAAGCACACCAAAAACAAAAGAAAGGGTGCTGCCTCTCTTAAACCAAACCAATTGGGCACTAATAGCTTTTAAGCAATATTCATTAGAGAGGATATCTGGTTCAATGGACTGACCAAATATTATGAGATAGAGGGAGTTCATATGCCTCAAGCGAGTTAATAAAATAAGTGTTCATCCCATTATAAACCGATATTTAACATATATGCATGTGTTAATTCACATTAACACAATTGTCCATAAGATGCTTTAATTAATTACAGAGTGAATTATTATGATTATAGAAGTCCACATAAAAATATTCCAACATTTCCTAGTTTGAGATCCATGTTTTTCAACTATAGGACCAACATGAATCAACGGTCGAGATTTTCTTTTATCACATTTGTCATTTCGTTTAGCATTACTCTAAAACTAAATGCTAAATTTTCTAATATATAATTTGTTTGTGCATATTGTCATGTATGTTTGTCTTTTTACAGGCCCAGCAGCTCCCGAACCGCTGGACCACCTTGGAAAGACTTTACAACAATTATGCTAAACTTTTTCCTCTCTTTTTTTCCCCCTTTTTTTTTCCCTCATGATGTTTTTGGTCGGTTAGTTCCATTTTTTGGTCATGATCAAGTGGAGGGTCCAAGTTTAAAGCCATCACCTGTTAGTACTTACCCAACACTTCGTTTATTCCAACACTGCAAATAATCATAGTTTATATGGAGCAAAATCCAAAGACAGTCTTAATAATTAGTCTTTGCTTACATTACCCAATAATCCTTCCACATGGCTACCCTGTATCATTTCATTCTTACCACATAATCTTGGAAAACATATAATAACATTTATATACGTATGTATATATATATCCTATAAAGATGGAAAATTCTTCCAGGTATAATTTAAAGGAATCAAGATCTAGGTTCTTGCTATCTGTAAGTTATGTGCTTG
>NW_010358103.1:0-508 GCF_000414095.1 Morus notabilis | reverse complement strand
AGGGTTTGGGGTTTGGGGTTTGCGTTTCATGGTTCAGGGTTCAGGGTTCCGGGTTCAGGGTTCAGGGCTAAGGGCTTAGGGCTCAAGGCTCGGGGCTCGGGGCTCAGGGTTCGGTGATCGGGGTTCGGTGTTCGGGGTTAATGTTCCGGGTTCGGGCTTCAGGGTTCCTGGGTTTGGTGTTTAAGGTTTGGGGTTTAGGGTTTATGGTTTGGGGTTTAGGGTTTGGGGTTTGGGGTTTGGGGTTTGCGGTCGGGGTTTTGGGTTTATGGTATGGGGTTAGGGTCTGGGGTGTAGGGTCTGGGTTTAGAGTCTGGGGCTTAGGGTCTGTGGTTTCGGTTTTAGGGTTTGGGGTTTGGGGTTTGGGGTTTTGGGTTCAGGGTTCAGGGCTCGGGGCTCGGGGTTCGGGGTTTGGGGTTCGAGGTGTGGGGTTCGGGGTTCGAGGTGTGGGGTTCAGGGTTTAGGGTTCGGGGTTCGGGATTCGGGGTTCTGGGTTCTAGGTTCACGGTTC
>NW_010358102.1:0-979 GCF_000414095.1 Morus notabilis | reverse complement strand
CGCTTCTCTCCTCTCATTATTCACTCCTCTAAGTTTTGTTCGTGATTCTCTCTAAAACCTTACCTCTTTATTAATGTGAATGTAATCTCTATAATAATAAATGTCTTTAAATTTACCTATATTCATTTTTTTTCATATATTTAGAAAAACTGAATATCATATTCAATTATAAGTCACAACTAGTATTATATAAATATATCTATAATTTAAATGCTTTGAATCATTTTGTCTTTAGAAGAAACCAAGAAAGAGAAAAAAGAGCACACAAAATATTAGTACTAGTTATGGTTGAAACATAAGAAGATGTTGTAAATTATTAGTTCAAATCAATTACAATCGGTTTGTTTTGGATTGGATTAAATCTTAATTGGTTTAGGGCCCGTTTAGTTCGCTGATTCGAGTTTTTAATTCGAGTTGAGATGTGATTTTATGTGAGAGCTTTTTACTATAGCAAAAAAGTTAGATGTGATTGTTTGTGAGAGCTTTTTACTATAACAAAACTCGAATTCTAAACTCGAATCAACGAAATGAACGGGGCCTTGGTTTGAACATCTCTAAACCAATTTGTAATTGGTTTTGTTTGCATTTCACGTAAAATAAATGGTTTGATTGGTTTGCACATCCTTAGTCTTATATTAAAATATGAGTTTGGTATCATCTGTTTTTAATAATTTCATGTCAGTATCTTAACCTTTTAGAAAATCTTCTTATAGTATCTCGGGGCAGATATTGACATGAAAGAATATTTTCTAAAAGAAGATTTTTTAAAAAGTTGAGATACCGACATGAAATTATTAAAAACAGAGAATACTAATTTCATATTTTGATATAATACAGATTACCAAAGTGAAATTTTTCCACAAAAAAAAATGGTTCCAATACCAAACAAAAGAGAAGAAAAATGCATGTGCAACGTATGATTTTGAAGTGTCTTTCTATTTTTTTTATTTTTTCTTTGTAATTAAGAATGAAAGTGATA
>NW_010358101.1:0-456 GCF_000414095.1 Morus notabilis | reverse complement strand
TCTACCTTATGATTATACATATAGATGCATAAATGTATGTATATGCCAGTTATATAGTTGATAGGAAATTGCATTCAATTTTATGTATACAAGCACAGAAGAGCACATATAAAGATTATTCTAAGAGAATAAACACTATACTTGTTCAAAATAGCCAATAAATCTACCAAAAAAAAGGGCTAGGACAACAAATAAAACAAGTACCTCACATTTAAATTGAGAATCGGGACTTTTATGGACTTTTGGACACCAATCCAATCCCCAAACAGGCCCTCCAGCATACATAACAAAGTCTCTGCAGCAAGAAGCTCAGATATGAGACATTTAGATGCAAAAGTAAAAGCTCGAGTAGGTGGTACCTGTTAAACTGGAGACTTTAGAAGACTAATGAACTCAAAAGTGCAAACTTTTCCTGTAATCAAATTTCAAGCAAATTACCTCGATTTCAGAGATGAA
>NW_010358100.1:0-956 GCF_000414095.1 Morus notabilis | reverse complement strand
TTTTTTTTTTTTTTTTTTTGTTCCGAAAAAAAAAAAAAAACATGCTCACGGTACATGGAATGATGTTTTTGAAAGTAACAAAGTACCAAACAAAGTATTAATGTTATGTTAATGATAAAACCCCAAATTATATATGTGCACAATCCAAATTAGTTGTGTAAAATCTGTATATTATAATTTATCAATTCAATAATATCTTAATCATTCTCGTTTTTTTTGGACATGCGCATTTAATTTTAGCAGATTCTACATACTATTTAATATTATAATCGACACACAAGTATGTATATGTGTGTGTGTGTGTGTATATATATATATATATATATATGTAGTTCTTCTAGATTAGTGTACTGATTCAATCTCTAAAAAGTGTGACATATACTATCCCTTATCTTTTTTCCCAACTACTATTGAACGAATGGAAAAGACAGAAATATCAATTTAAAGTCACTTTCCATCTAAAAGAAGTGGATCACAAAATCTTGCGTCTTAAATGCCAAACCAATCTAAAGTAATAGTTAATATGGGGTTCATCCATACAACAATAACAAAATCGCAAAACCGTGTACTTCTATTGTAGTTTCTAGACTTTTTGTCACCCCAGAGCATGCATTAATAGAATAATTTTTCCTTCTTTTTCTTCGCTGAATATCACTATAATAATTAGGACAAGGTCATTAAAGGTTGTATTATCATGCGATTTTCGCTGTATCCACATATTTCTTGTACAAAAGTGCGTCATGTAGCACCTAATTAATTGAACCCAAGAGGCGTCAATTTTTTCTACAAACTCTTCGCGCGTGATCCACATGTACGTGAAACCGTGAAAGTCACTTTTATTTATTTTCTTTTTATTGTGGTAAATTACTATAAAATGTGGGTGTACTTTAATATTTATCCATCGATAGATATCATTATTTTAACCGTAAGATATTAATTTTATACTTGTAATAAAT
>NW_010358099.1:0-863 GCF_000414095.1 Morus notabilis | reverse complement strand
TAAGCCCTAAGCCCTAGACCCTAAACCCTAAACCCTAAACCCTAAACCCAACACCCTAGACCCTAGACCCTAGACCCTAGACCCTAGACCATAGACCCTAGACCCTAAACCCTAGACCCTAAACCCTAGACGCTAAAGCCTAGACCCTAAACCCTAGACCCTAGACCCTAGACCCTAAACCCTAGACCCTAAACCCTAAACCCTAAACCCTAAAACCTAAAACCCTACACCCTAAACACCCCTAAACCCTAAACCCTAAACCCTAAACCCTAGACCCTAAACCCTAAACCCTAAACCCTAAACCCTAGACCCTAAACCCTAAACCCTAAACCCTAAACCCTAGACCCTAAACCCTAAACCCTAAACCCTAAACCCTAGACCCTAAACCCTAAACCCTAAACCCTAAACCCTAGACCCTAAACCCTAAACCCTAAACCCTAAACCCTAGACCCTAAACCCTAAACCCTAAACCCTAAACCCTAGACCCTAAACCCTAAACCCTAAACCCTAAACCCTAGACCCTAAACCCTAAACCCTAAACCCTAAACCCTAGACCCTAAACCCTAAACCCTAAACCCTAAACCCTAGACCCTAAACCCTAAACCCTAAACCCTAAACCCTAGACCCTAAACCCTAAACCCTAAACCCTAAACCCTAGACCCTAAACCCTAAACCCTAAACCCTAAACCCTAAACCCTAAACCCTAAACCCTAAACCCTAAACCCTAAACCCTAAAACCCTAAACCCTAAACCCTAAACCCTAAACCCTAAACCCTAAACCCTAAACCCAAAACCCAAAACCCTGAACCCTGAACCCTGAACCCTGAACCCTAAACCCTAAACCCAAAACCCTAAACCCTAAA
>NW_010358098.1:0-842 GCF_000414095.1 Morus notabilis | reverse complement strand
TTTTTTTCTTAATTCATAGGATTATCATGAATTTGAGTTTAATATAGGATTATCATGAATTTGAGTTTAATATAGGATTATCATTGTTGAGGAATTATCCTTAGGATGTCTTGTTTGAGAATTGAGAATTATCTTTGACGTTTTCTATATTTTATTGCGCAGGTTATTTTGCACAAGTAATATTTTGGGTAAACTTCTTTGGTTCTTATAAGCCTTTTTTTTCTTTCTTTTTTTTTTTTTTTTGTTCTTCTTATAAGCATTTATCATCGTAGGACTTGTATCATTACGCCATCCAAGGTCTAGACTTTTTTTTCGCCCTTAAGTATGCTGGTTTATTTTTCAATTGGCCCTTTCTAAGGTAGATTAAAGATAAACTATAACGCAAGGGATAAGAAAAAGAAGAAACCAACTTCAGTTTGATTCAATTGAATAAACCTCCAAAGCAATTATGTGAAGAAAAAACTTCCACCATTGGCTGTACTTTTTAAAAAAAAATAATAATAATTACTAAGGTCTATACCTTATTTGATATTTGATTCATAAATTATTGATTCATATTTGAATATTAAGAGTGCTCAATTTATAATTAAGTTCATAAATTTATTATTCATTAAAGAATATTCAATAGCACTTAAAGATAAAGATGTAATTAAAGAGATTGATGAAATTTTATCAAGCTCTAATTATGATTTATTCGTGGATGATTATACAAAAACTATATCAAATGTACACTGCACATTTTTAGAAGTAATTAAATGCCTATAATATAACTCTAATTATTTAGTGGAGTAATTGTAACACTCTGAAGAATTAATTGAGATTAATTAAGGTAATTGAGATTA
>NW_010358097.1:0-477 GCF_000414095.1 Morus notabilis | reverse complement strand
CGGAGGAAGGAAAATCAAGCATTTTCATTGAGATTTCTCCCGTTCAATCTGGTAGAAACATAACCTGAGGCGTTCTATCGGGAAAACCTCAACTTCTGGGGGTAAGATTTCAGAGTTTTCGTGAGAATTCTATATTTTCTTGATTTAGATGAATAGTAACCCATCTCAGAAAAACTTCTGTTAAAGTGAAAATTGAAACTGAGGTTTTGTAGAGTATCGTAATAAGAGTTTAACGGTGTAAGTGTTAAAACGATTGAATAAAGTTTTGGTGGATTTCTATCAAAAATCCGTGAGCCTAGATTAAGAAAGAACATATGTTTTGTTCAATTTTATGTTGGAATCTGTGTTCAGGAATGTAAATCTTGACTCCAGGTACTGAAATTAGAAGTAGAACGAGTTATTAAAAACTCGGAAAACGAGAAAAATACGGCGAAACTCTGCCAAAATTTAGTTCGAGTAATTTGAACTAAAACTGGA
>NW_010358096.1:0-678 GCF_000414095.1 Morus notabilis | reverse complement strand
CAAGAATTAAATTGTCAATAGAAGCCTGCTGAGTGGGGTCCTAAGAAGAGCGAGTGGTAAAATTTCACGCGCATTGCGCAAATATAATATTAAAAGGAAATTGAATTCAACAGCTACATACGACAATGCCACTATACAAAGATAAATAGTATTTACAAGGACGGGATAGGATAACAGCCAACCTGGCTAATCATTGTGGGAAAGACGTTCAGGCGGCAAAACGAAATAGCATTGGTCTGAACAAAGAGTGACGATAATCGAGCAATTAACATGACAAATGACAATATGAGACAAAACTAACAAAGAGATGAACTACATCGAAAGATGTCATACAAACGACGTGTCGTCTTGTCTTGTCGTTTCTTTCATATTGTAAAATATTTTCCAATTCTTCCTTTAAGAGCGACGTGTAGTTTATGCTTCCCTCGCTTTCCATCAACATACAAAACAAATATAACCCGTTTAGTTTGTTGATTCAAGCTCTTAATTTGAGTTGAGATGTGACTTTATATGAGAGATTTTTACTGTAACAAAAAAGTTAAATGTGATTGTTTTTTAGAGCTTTTTACTGTAACAAAACTCAAATTTTAAATTTAAATCGGTGAAATGAATGAGACCTAAACGTCAAGCCACCTATCGCGTTTTGTGTCCAATAATTATTAGCCACGTGAAGAAAAG
>NW_010358095.1:611-843 GCF_000414095.1 Morus notabilis | reverse complement strand
TTTGTCGCCCTTCCCGGGGCGGTTGTAGAGCGCAAAGAGAGCTTCGATCAACCGGCTAATGGGCCCCGTTTTGACACCAAACGTTGTCGCCATTCTATTGGTGGTGGACGAGCGCGAAGAGAGCTTCGATATAACCTCTGATGGGCCGGCCCCGTTACGACACAAAAAGTTGTCGCTAAATTCGTGGCGGTTGTAGAGGGGGAAGAGAGCTTTGATCTGACGGATTATGGGA
>NW_010358095.1:0-247 GCF_000414095.1 Morus notabilis | reverse complement strand
GCGCGAACAGAGATTAGATCTATCGGTTGATGGGCGCTGTTACACACCAAAAGTTTTGAGCGTTCCTTTGGCCAATGTAGATTACGAAGAGAGCTTCGATCTAACGGCTAATGGGGCCCGTTACGACACAAAAATTTGTCGCGGTTTTCGTGGCGGTTGTAGAGGGCGAAGAGAGCTTTGATCTAATGGATTATGTGCCTCTTTACGACACCAAATGTTTTCACTGTTCCCGTGCCATTCGTAGATC
>NW_010358094.1:0-532 GCF_000414095.1 Morus notabilis | reverse complement strand
CGCTCGATGGGCCCCGTTAGGACACCAAAAGTTTTTACCAAAAACGTGGGAGCTATAGATCGCGAAGAGAAGTTTGATCTAACGGTTGATGGGCCCTGTTACGACACCAAAAGTTGTCGCCGTGCCCGTGGCGGTTGTAGAGTGCGAATAGAGCCTCGATCTGACAGACTATGGGCCCCGTTACGACACCAAAACTTTTCGCCGTTCCCGTGGCAGTCGTAGATAGAGAGCATCGATCTAATGGCTGATGGGCCCCATTACGACACCAAAAGGTGTCGTCGTTCCCGTACCATTCGTAGATCGCGAAGAGAGCTTCTTTAATCTAACGGTTGATGGGCCCCGTTACGACACCAACATTTGTCGGCCTACCCGGGGCGGTTGTAGAGCGTGAAGATAGCTTTGATCTAATGGCTGATGGGCCCCGTTTTGACACCAAACGTTGTTGCCATTCCTGTGGCGGTGGTAGAGCGCGAAGAGAGCTATGATACAACCTCTGATGGGCCGGCCCCGTTACGACACAAAAAGTTGTCGC
>NW_010358093.1:0-2148 GCF_000414095.1 Morus notabilis | reverse complement strand
TTAACTAAATTCTGATTTGCTATATCCATATGTATTGGAACTAAATTCTAATTTGCTAATATAGCTTTCACAAAATTTATTCAAGTAACCGTCAAGAACTGAAAGGCATCATAAGGATAATTTTTGTTATACCTACCACAAAATTCTCAAAAAGCCCACTTCTTAGTCTTCGCCAATTTCACTTTTTGCCATATTGGATCCTGATTTGCCTTGTATTTTTTTTTTCCCAGAGGGAATGATGAAGTGCTACCGATGCCTTTTGTCAAAGTGCAAGATGAGCTTTGTTTGATCTTTACAAAAAGAATATTAGCAATAAATCAGAAATAGGATAATTAGCAATGTTTAGCGCGTTTAGAATTTGTTCTAAAATGATTTTATTTTTGTATGAAAATAAAAATGAAAACGTTTTCAATCTAAAATCATTTTTGAAAATGTGTTTGGTAGTTTTATCAAGATATTATTTTTAGTGTAAAAAAATCCATTAATGTCTCTCTTTCTCTCTGCGCTCGAGAGAGGAGAAAATGAAAATAAAAAATGAAAAACGACTGAAAGTTATTTTTTAATTCTCTCTCATTTTACACTAAACTAAAAAATCGTTTTCATTTTTATTTTTTGTATTTATTGCGCCAAACGTCGTTTTGAAAACGTTTTCATTTTTTTTTCTCAAAAAACGTGAAAATTAAAAACGAGATCAATTCTAAACACGGCCGGTGATTCTTCAACTTTGAGCATAATGACATTTGGGTTGATATTAGAAATAAATCAGAAATAAACCAGAAATAGGATAATTAGCAATGTTGGT
Source organism: Morus notabilis (assembly GCF_000414095.1). Taxonomy (NCBI): domain Eukaryota; kingdom Viridiplantae; phylum Streptophyta; class Magnoliopsida; order Rosales; family Moraceae; genus Morus; species Morus notabilis. Next base: position 1,346 of record NW_010358093.1, on the reverse strand, counting down.
TCTTCAACTTTGAGCATAATGACATTTTGGTTGGTATTAGAAATAATTCAAAAATATGATAATTAGCAATGTTGGTTCTTCAACTTTGAGCATAATGACATTTTGGTTGGTGAACTTTCAATTTTAATTTTGACAATTAACTTCTAAATTTGTAGAAAAGAAAGAAGAAAATATGCTCATCTCATACATTGAAACCCACATACATACATGGCCCCAGAATATTATCAATTACACATTACATTAGTCATACAAATTAATGGAAACAAATAAACTTTCTGAGAGTTATGAGACTCTTATTTCCATAACAAGAACATGCAATTCAACAACAAAACTCAAGAAACTTGGCATGAAATGGCAAACACGGGAACTTTAGTACACATTACACAGGCTGCCTCACATGCCAGGCATTACCTTACTCAGCATCAGCAAATCTAGAGAGAGAGAGAGAGAGAGATTGAACTCTCTCAGAGGAAGAAGCTGAGAGACAGTCCACTGATGTTTTTTCACTAGTTTTGTAATTGTAGTTTGTGGATCTCCCTCTTTGTTTGGTGTTTGGGTTTTATGGTTATGTATTTTGTTTTTCAATTTTTTTTTTAATTTTGTAATTTTGCTTTTTAAAGGCGTGAGTTGGAAAAGTTGAGACTTCTTTCTGTCTCCTGGCTGTCTGTCCGTCTGTCTCTTCAGTCTCCACTAAATGCGTTGAGCTCAGTATGACTGTTCATGGGTTGGGTTAGTGGGAAATAGAATTTTTTTTTTCTTGTCTCAAAGAGTGCGGGTTACATATATTTAGCCTTAATGATGTTAAAAAAATTTCACAACTCAATGATGTTCGGGTTGGGTTGGGGCGGTGCGGGGTGGGTTGGGTGGTCGGTTTCAACATTCAAAAAATCAAAGACTTAAAGTTCAATATAATATTCAAACTTCATCATTAAATAAAAATAGAAACCATCCTTATCAGTCCGGCAAGAGAGCACTAGAGAAAGTGGACAAGACGGCGGTCGAGAGGACTGAGCAATGAGGAGAGAGTTATGAGGGGGTTGACGGGAGAGGAAGAAGAGGAAGAAGAGGGAAAACTGAAAAGGAAGAGGCAAGAAGAGGGGGTTCACGGGAGAGGGGACCGAGAATGAGATTGTGAACCCTAATGTTAGCGAGCCTCAGGTAGAACTTTGGCAGTTCGGCTTGGGCCGAAAACTTGGGGGTATGTTGTGCGGGTTGGGTTGGGGATTGCGGGTTGTTATGGGCCCAACCCGCAATCCGTCCCAAACACTTCGGGTTAGAGGTATAATAGGCCGAAAATTTAAAAATAATGCTGCGGGTTACTTTTTTCGGCTTGGATTGGGGCGGGG
>NW_010358092.1:0-589 GCF_000414095.1 Morus notabilis | reverse complement strand
ATCAGTCAGATCGAAGCTCTCTTCGTGCTCTACAACCGCGATGGGAACGTGGACAACTTTTGAGGTCGTAACGGGGCCGGACCATCAGATGTTATTTCGAAGCTCTCTTCGCGCTCTATAATCGCCACTGGAATGGCGACATATTTTGGTGTCGTAACGGGGCCCATCAACGGTTAGATCGAAGTACACTTCACGATCTACATCGGCCATGGGAACGGTACCAAGTTTTGGTGTCGTAACGGGTCCCGTCAGCCGTTATATCGATGCTCTCTTCATAATCTACGACTCGCACGGGAATGGCGAAAACTTTTGGTGTCCTAACGGGGCCCATAATCCGTCAGATCGAAGCTCTCTTGGCGCCCCACATCCACCCCGGGAAGGGTGACAAATTTTGGTGTCGTAATAGGCCCATTAGCTGTTAGATCGAAGCTCTCTTCGCGATCTATGACTGGCACAGGAACGGTGACAACTTTTGGTGTCATAACGGGGCCCATAATCCTTCAGATCGAAGCTCTCTTTGTGTGCTACAACCGCACAGATAAGGGTGACAAATTTTGGTGTCGTAACGGGTCCAATCAGCCGTTAGATC
>NW_010358091.1:0-208 GCF_000414095.1 Morus notabilis | reverse complement strand
TAACATTGAATATTTCTATATAAAAAAATGTTAATTACCTTTCGATGATCAGTAGGCACATCATCGAATAGTTGACAAGTGACTAAAATGGGGGTAAGAGAGAGGAGGAGAAACAATATTGTAAAAGGCAATGAAGAGGTCATCATAAATATAGCTAAGTTGTGGATATATGATGAGAGAGCTTCCATTTTGGTCTCCATTTATAGCA
>NW_010358090.1:0-638 GCF_000414095.1 Morus notabilis | reverse complement strand
GAGTACATTAGTAATTAAACTATATATATAATAAATTAATATGCTAAATGATTAAAAAATAGTAATTAGTAATTAATTATAAATAATTACTATGTTAATAATGTACTCATATTTATTAGATTATAAGTAATTAATTAGTGTATTAAGAAAAATAATGAGTATATACATAACTTATTAATATTCTATTTACTATTTAAATTATTAACTTTTAGTTACATAATTAAATAATTAGTTAATTAATTATTAATGTTTATTTAATAATCTATTATTTGATATATCATGTGATCAATTTTTAGTAATTATTCTTTTTATAATGATTAATTACTAATTATCAATTATTAATTATTATTGATTAGTATATTACATATTGATAATTATAATTTAATGTTAATTGAGTAATTACTATTCATTTTTTATTTACCAATTGTTTACTAATTAATAGATTATAATTAACATTATGATTGATATATTGATTATGAATTATTTATTTAATAACCTATTATTACTTGTTTTATTGTTAATATGTTATATAATTAATTTTTGACAATTAATCTTTAACTAAATAATTAATTATTATATTATTTATTACTTTATTAATAAAATTAAAAACTTAATAGTAATAAATTAATATTTAATTA
>NW_010358089.1:0-573 GCF_000414095.1 Morus notabilis | reverse complement strand
TTCTTAAATTAAGTAATAAGAATAATACATTATCAAAAGAAAACATGGGAAAAAAAGGGGACCACAGAAGAGGAAAAAATTAGATGATAAAATGGAGAAAAAAAGGGAAAAGAAAAAACAATTAAACTTTTTCCTTCACAGAAATTTCTTTCTAGTTGCATAAAGTAGAAAAAAATAGAAGATTCATTCAATATTTCTACAGTGATATGAGTACAGATAATTGACGTGGCAGGGCAAATAGACACCACATATAATATAATGATGACTGTTGACGGTCAAATTTCACCAATAAAAAACCGGCCGGGTTACCTCTTGGTTTCCCTTTGGATTACCGGCCGTGTATGTATATTTTAATGCGTCAGGAATTGGTGAATTATTTGTGTGTGAGTATCTATTAAAAACCCCTTAGATATTAATGACACAAGAGAATTTATAGTGGTTCACTCTATAAATTTTAGAGCTACATCCACTGTAATCTTGTATTTCTTTATCTTTGGGTAAGATACAATTTACAATGTTTTTTCTTAGCTAGTATTTTTTCTGAACCCCCTCCTCGTTGGGGGTCTTTCACCT
>NW_010358088.1:0-232 GCF_000414095.1 Morus notabilis | reverse complement strand
ATCCACTACAGGGATTCCCGCACTATCTCCAATTACTTCTGGTTCACCTTTAAGGCAAGAAGGGAAGAGAAACAGGCTAGATTCTTCCGTCCCCCAACACTATACTTCAACAGTCGTTCCCCAAGGACTGGGTTCATCTCTGCCTGATAAGAAATTACTGTTCCGGAATCCATCATCAAGGTTATTTTCCTACGGTAGCAATCAACAATTGCACCGTGCCTTGACAGCCAAT
>NW_010358087.1:643-824 GCF_000414095.1 Morus notabilis | reverse complement strand
GGCGTTAGATCGAAGCTCTCTTCGCGCCCTACAATCGCCACGGGAATGAAGACAACTTTTGGTGTTGAAATGGGGCCCATAAGTGGTTTGATCGAAGCACTCTTCATGATCTACAACTACCACAGGAACGGTGAAACTTTTGGTGTCGTAACGGGGCCCATCAGCCATTAGATCGAAGCTC
>NW_010358087.1:0-286 GCF_000414095.1 Morus notabilis | reverse complement strand
CGGAACGGGGCCGGTCCTTCAGACGTTATATCGAAGCTCTCTTCGCGCCCTACCACCGCCACTGGAATGGCGACAACGTTTGGTTTAAACGAGGCCCATCAGCCGTTAGATCGAAGCTCTCTTCACGCTCTACAACCGCCCCGGGAAGGGTGACAAATTTTGGTGTCGTAACGGGGACCATCAGCCGCTAGATCGAAGCTCTCTTCGCGATCTACAAATGGCATAGGAACGGTGACACACGAATATAGCGACAACTTTTTGTGTCGTAATGGGGCCGGCCCATCAG
>NW_010358086.1:0-1700 GCF_000414095.1 Morus notabilis | reverse complement strand
GGTTATGCGCGCTATGGTACAACAGGATAGGGCCCATAAGAAGTAAAAGTCATGAAAATGAAAAATAGAAACCATTCTATATAAAGGTATGGTATCTATAAAGAAGAATGAAAAGAATGAGAAACAGAAAATGAAAGTCATTCAGAACGTGAAAATACGATGTGAACGACTAAAATGAGAAAGCAGAACAAAGAATGTAATGAAAGAAGAAGAACATAAGACATACACGTTTTAGTAGCACAGAATGCACTATGATATATGACATGAATGCATATATGGGTATACATAATTATTGCATCTGTTATGACCTATTGATACTTGCTGAGCGAAAGCTCATTAAGTTTGTTCGTGTTGTAGGAAGCACGGGTAAGGCACCGGCTCCCTGAACTTGGTGCTGGGCATGCAAAGAGGATGTAGCAGCGGAATGTGGGCAAGTGGGTTGTGGATGTATCACGTGTTTTGGAAACGCTCCTGTACTTTATGTGTAAAATAGAATAATACTTTATGTATTTTGATGACTAATGTAACAGAATGCTGTCAGAATGTTACAGCATTTTACGAAAGGATGAAAGCACAATGCTAGCTAAATGCTACAACATTTTAACGTACATGATAAAAAAAATGGCCTGAATTTTTAAGAGGTTATAACTAGTAAGTGTTAGAGGTTAAGTAATGTTAAGTATGAGTATAGGCAAACGATCAAAAGTTAGGGTCGTCACACTAATACTTCTTTAAGAGAATAATTTGAGTTCAAACTACTCGTCTCAGGTAAAACAACACGTACCATCTTTTCTAAGTCATATTATAGACGGAATAAGTGAAATAGCGTAATTGGTAAAGTGATTAGTAAATTATAATATAATTTATAAAACATATAGTTTATAATATAATTTAATATTTTAGACTTTTAACAATATTAAAAATTCAAAAATACCCCAAACTATCTCTCTCTTTTCCTCCCTCTAGGTAGGTCCACCATAGCTAGCGGCCGCGACTAGTGACCATAATTTTTTTATTTCGTATGTAGATCATTTCTATAAAATTCTCTAATATCTCTTTTTTCGTATTTTCTAAGTCATGTTATGAATGTTTTTACTCTCAAAAACCGTGAAGCATTTTTTTCATATTCATTTTTGGAGAATTTTATAGTAGAATACAAAAAAAAAATCTTACCAATATATTGCAAAAAGTTTTTACCATAAGATCTTTATCTATTTTTTCATGAGAATATATATTTTCTTGATCTAATGGAGAATTATTTAGTAGGGTATGGAAAAAAATACCATGTGGAAAGACATTGTTTTCAACCAGCAAGAACACGTTTGACATAAGGGTTTCAGAATCCGGAACCATGATTCTGGTTCAAACGAGTGTTTGTTTACAAAAAGTAAAAAGTGATTTTGATTTGATTTATTCAGAATCAGTGTTTAGTTTTGATGGTTTTGATTCAAGATTTAAATATTGATGTGATGTTTTAAATCAGAATCACCATTGATTCTAAAACCACCACATTCCTTGATTTTAGATGGTTCAAACTCTGATTCTAATTCTAGTTTCAGAACCATAATTTGAACATAAAATTATGAAGTATGGTTCTAGTTTTAAAATTAAAATTAAAATCATCCTAATTTGATGAACCCTCGTACCAAAATTGTCATTTTTTAAAATCAGATCACAATTAAATCTGGTATCCTGAACTA
>NW_010358085.1:334911-346459 GCF_000414095.1 Morus notabilis | reverse complement strand
ATAGTGTTTGTTGGCGGGAGTCCACACTCCTACCTTGGTGCAACGGCAGACATATTTTCCAATGTCTATCCAGATGACCAGTACCCCCACCCTTTTAATTAGAAAAGTGCTTTTTACAATATTTACATACAGCACGAATTTGCATCTCACCTGTTTTTGGATTTGGTTGGGGCTCCTCGGTGAAATGCTGCCATGCCGGAGAAGTTCGCAGTCTTTTTCCTCTATTGCGTTCTCCAGCTTCTTCGTTGTATACTGAAGCATTATCCACCGGAGCATTTTCTGGTTCAGTGGGGGTGGGGTTGGAAGGCATCATTTCTTCCTCAAAAAATGTCTCCTCACGAAGCTCAGGAAGAGCAGTGAAATTAGGGAAATTTGGTGAGGCCATTTTCTGGAAATTGATAGAACTTGATTGAACTTTGTAAATGAAAGAGCTAGAAAATGAATGAACACGAGAAAAAAGCTTAGAATCAAAATCAAAGAGACAAGTTGAGAGATAGAATGAGAGTGAGATGAGAAGATGAGAGTGAATTGTTGTGTGGGATTTATGGTGGAATTAAAGGGTATTTATAGGGGATTTTTGGGTTAAAATTCAGTTTTTTTCCGTTGGGCCCTTGCGGGCCCAACGTGCGGCACGTGACGGACCTCTCGTTTGGCCCATCACCTGCCAAACGGGAGGCACGTGACGGGCCAAACGGGAGGCCCGTCATGTGCCGAACGTTGGGCCCGCGAAGGGCCCACTGGACCAAATGAAATGGGCTTCTTCATGGGCCGTTTCGTGGGCTTGGGCCGGGCCAAATAAGGGCCGTGCCGCGGGCCTCCATGTGCTTGGGCCGCGGGCTGAGAAGTTGAGGCCCAGCCCTAGTCCATTACACGTGTCGTGTCGGCACGGCCCGTAACAGAACCGGGCCGTGCCGAATCAGGCACTATTATGGGCTGGGCCGGGTTGTCCATGGACAGCCCGGCCCATTTGACACCTCTATAGTTGCAGGGCAAAACTTGCCCGAGCTTTTTCTTCTCCATTTTCTCCAAAGACTTTGACCATGTTTCAAGTTGGTTTTGTTTTTATTTTTTTACGCTTTTTCGAGAAAGAAAAAATGAAAACAAGAGAGAAATGATGTTTGACATAATTAAAGACAAAAACAGAAATGAAAATAATTTTTTGATTTAGTATAAAATGTGAGATAAATAAAAAATAACTTTTAGTTGTGTTTCTTTTTTGTTTCCGTTTTTTTCTCTTTCGAGCACAGAGGAAGAAATTAATGAATTTTTTTATATTAAAAATAATCTCTTAATAAATATACTAAATACATTTTTAAAAATAATTATTGTTTGAGATTAAAAATATTTTTATTTTTATTTTTATAAAAAAATAAAATTATTTTAGAACGATTTACAAATGCACCTTTATCTCTCTAAAATCTCCCATTCTCTCTCTAGACTAGAACCGCCCCTGTTGACCCATTTTCTTGAAATCTAAACCCTAATCTTGATTAAACACTCTCAAAACCTCCAAATCTTCATCTATTTCTCATTCTTCCACAATCTTTTTGTCCCCTTCCTCTTCTCATCATCCCGAAGCTTCGTCGGAGCGTCGCCCTCTGCACTGCTTCCTTCCTTCCTACCATTTCCAAGTAAGTTTCATGTTTATGAATCTTGAAACCTTGAAACCTTGAAACTTAGTTGTAGTTTGTTAAATTATGGTGTGTTTGTGATTTGGGGTTTTAGTTGTAATTTTTGATATTGTTTATTTTTCTGATTTTATTAGTTGATTATGTTAGTAAATGTGATTTGGAACTGATGATAAAGTTGTGAGAATTGATTGGATTAGTTTAATTGGAAATGTTCCAAAAAGAAGAGAAAGAATCGAATGATTTAATATGCTTCCTTTATTGTTGTGAATTTAGTTTTGCACTCTCACTCTAGTAGGATGTTCGTATTTAGATATGCTTTTTCCAATAATTTTGAATTATGGAATGAAGTTGTAACAATCGTTTTTTGTTATTGGTTATGGAATGGACTTGTAATTATGATGTGGTGTTATTATATAGTGTGTATATGGTAAAAGTTAAAGCCTTTATGGGTGATTTGATAGATGATGGATATAGATTTGGAACTTGAGGAGGTAGCCTATGCTAGGAATATGGTGGATATGTGATAAATATGAGTTAGATTATGTAGTTGAGCAAGTTTGAATATGTTTGGATTTTGATTTGGATATGGTAGTAATGTTGAGTTTTATATTTGTTTTTGCTTTGATGCAATTTCATTTAATTATTGCTTTTGTGTTAATTAATATTATTAACAAATAGGTGCCTTTGATAGTTTAGAATGTCATATGACAAGAGTTGGACGCAATTATGCAATCGGTTGTGTAATGAATATTGAACGGGGTGAAATCATTTCTTGAAAGAGCTAAAAATACTTTTAAGTACTTTTGTGAAGATTAGATGTCCATGTCGGGATTGTTGTAATGGAAAATGACATGTTTTGAAAGTAGTGGAGGCTCACTTATTAGATCGGGTATGCAAGAAACATACAAGTTGGCACCTTGGGTTTATCATGGCGAAGCTTTGGATGAACCTATTGACGTAGGGGAAGGTGATGATGAAGTGGGTAATGATGTTGAGATTGATGAAGCCGTTAATTATGTTGAGAATGATAATTGTTATGATTTGTTGCATGATATTGTTGAGAATGATGTGGAGGATGTCGATGTTGTTGCTACTGAATTTCCTGGAGGTGGAGCTAATGCTGAGAAGTTTGATTACCTTTTTGATGATATGAAACGACCATTGTACCCTGAGTGTGAAACCTTTTTGGTGTTGACATTCTTAGTGAAGGCAAAACAAAGGACGCTGACAAAGCACGATTGGACCTAGCAAATATGAAATTAAGAAAGGAGTTGCAATTGAAGAAAGTCGGGGATAAATGGGTCAAGTCGCAAGCTGTATCGTAGGAAAAATAGAAAAAATGTGCAGCGAAATTTTAAAAAATTTCTAAAAAATCGTACTAACTCGTGTTGCCATAGACAATAAATTATTAAACAATCTAAATACCTTGAGAAGCAAGATTCAGAAATGCAGGCGGATGTGACTGAGAAAGCTTCAATCAACTAGTCTTCTTTACTATTCTCCAATTCCCAGACAGTGGAGTGTGTGGGCACTCGGATTCTCTACTTGTATTTGCGCAGCTTGTCTCCTTCCAACCACCTAGATCTCTAAGAATTCATTATTATTAGTGAGAGTTATATTAACAAATTCGCTCACTTAAGAGTTCTGTGGTCAAAGAAAAATAGGAGTCCTAAGGATCCTATTTATAGTGAGTACACCGGGTGGTTTTTTAATTCGAACAGGATTCTGAAAAAGATTTTTCCTCTATCCTTCCACCTAGGGATTGGCAATTTTTCTCCCTTCTTTTTGCTAGGAAAAATCGTCCACTATAGAATAGGATATCTGAAATTTTTATTTCAAATTTTAGTCTTCATTTATCTTATGATTTTATCTGCATGGATAGTGTTCCATAAATTCAGTTTAAATTCAAAATAAAATTATGTCAACTTTATTTGAATTAAACAATTTAGTAATTATCCAAAATAAAATCAAATTAGGAGAAAATCTTTTCCACCTTATCCATATGGTTCACGCCACAATTTAAGCATGTAGGATAAGATATTGTTTCAGTTCAAATTCAAATAGGATAATCTCCATATTTAAATATAAATATTTATTTAGATAAGATCACTTAGATATTTAAATTAATCATTCTAATGATTGACTTATCCATATCTTCTAAAATTTAATTTGATTTCATATTTATCTTAAAAGATAAACATAATCAATTTAAATTTCTAATCTTATCTTCCAAATAAATATTTATCCAAATTAAATCAAACAAAATTCTTGTTCTACCATTCTCTTAAAAAAACGCCTACACCCTTGTGAGGTGCTTGGATTTTTCTCTTTACTAAGACCAAGAATTAAAGCCATAGAATATCCCGATCAATTACCATCCGTTAAGGAATTATACGGAACTAGTAAAGGGACCGATTGGACGCATATAATATGGGCTCCAATAATTTATGCAATCATAATTCTATACCAAATAATACAATTACATAATTATTAGTTTCAGAGTCATGCCGCTATAAATTTGAAACTGCACTCCCAATTATATATTGTATTACGTAAGCGAATAATTAGCCGTTGTCCAATGACCTTGTCATATATGCAACACCCTAATATGATATCCATGATCAACCTAGAACAAAGTCCGTTCAACCTTTTGATCACGCTATCTTAAAGATCCATTATACATCTGATGAGAAAATAATTATTCACCATATGTGAATAATAAATCATTTGCAAAGCAAACGATCCAAAGCCTTGTTCATTTTCTCAATCCAGTATAATGTCGTTAAGAGGATAACCTTTACTCTTTATAAGAGCTATGATTTCATATCTATAAGTAAACCCTCCATCGAATATAAGTCTTGTGCCCAACGAACCAGTCTATTAGCTTACTACTTAGAGACACCTTATCCTTTGGAACATCTAAGTACACAAGTTATACACATAAAGCCATTCACATACTCAGGATCGAGGTTATTGCATAATGAACGTCAAAAATGAATTAATCTACTCAAGCGGACTACATATATTAATTACACTTTGGTCTAAGTCCAATACGTCACCACAGCTAGGCAACATATATATATTTCTACTCGGGAGTCTACTTGCTCCAGACAGTCAAGACAAACGTCTCCCCAATTAGCTTTAGACAACATAATAGTCTTAACATGAGTTAGATACTCACTCGAACCCCATAGACTACGAACTATAGATTTAGACTATTTACTTTAGAACGTTTTCTTCTCGCATACAAAAGACCATTGCATGCAACATTCTAACAGTTTAACGTTAAGTAGGCAGTGAGCCATATTTGCTTACATTTACTTTAACATGTAAAATAAGATTACATATAGCAATGTAATGAATAACCTCTAAGATATTAATAATCAGTTCAAAAATAAATAAAATACATTAAAATGTCTTTGCCGCTTAGGGCATTCCTCACACGTATATGTCTTAATTAAAGATGAGAGAAGGCAGTTTTGTAAATTTCTAAAGTCTGTCAAATTTCCATATGGGTTTGAATCAAATATTTCAAAGAATGTCAATGTAGTTGATGGAAAAATATCTGGTTTGAAGTCCCACGATTGTCATGTGCTTATGCAGCAGTTGTTACTAGTGGGCATCAGGCCTTATATGATCACTCTGGAGGTTCGAGAAACGCTTACTGAATTATCAAACTTCTTCAAGCAACTGTGTGCTAGAACTTTGATTGTTAAAGACTTGGAAGATATGGAGAAGAAGATTGTCAAAATTCTGCACAAATTAGAAAGGATATACCCGCCGGCTTTCCTCGATATTATGGTCCATTTAGCTGTACATTTGCCTAAGGAAGCTAGGCTCAGTGGTCCAGTGCACGCCAGATGTGTATCCCTTTGAACGGTTTATGGGAACACTAAAAAAGTATGTTAGAAACAAAACTCATCCTGAATGTTCTATTGAAGAGGGATATATAGTGAATCGAGCTTTAACATTTTGTTCATTGTATTTTTCTGGGATAGAGACACGATTTAATTGGCAAGAGAGAAACTATGATCTGCCATCTGTGTCATCACAAGCACAGTTATCAATATTTAAACATCCTGGTCGACCATTGGGAAGTAGAAAGATAATTCGTCTTGATAACAATTTACAAAAAAAAAGGCGCATTGGTTCATTTTAAACCACTGTCCAGAAGTTAGAAAGTATCTCGAGTACGTGCCTCTATCCTTTCACAATTTCAATAAAGTTATTATACTTCCCGCTACTTTGCATATATATTATGCAATTAATGTGTGCAGTCAACATATGGAAGAGTTGAGAAAAACTATCCCACGCAACTTGTATTATTAACTTATTCTTTATATTACCTATCTTACTAAAAACAGAGAAAAGCATACAAAATAGTTCGAATAGAGAACAATTGGGTGAATATGTGGGGGCACAGGGGAGCAAGTCATATGCGGCGCACAGAGCAAACAAACAAATATAAGCCCTATTGTGTTTCATAAGATGGTGCATTGGGATGAAAAGACTGGTTGGAGTGATTCTTTGGCAGAGCAACATTATGTGAGTGTGCCCAAGTAATTTATAATTGCATTCATTTCATATGAATTCAATTTACAAGTGTTTTAATCCTTAACAAATTTATTTGCAGGAGGATATGATTCGAATTCGCGAAGCACAACAAGAAATTGAGGAGCAAAATGAAGAAGGGACATTTCCGCCACGCAACAATCGCCTTTCAGATTAAGAAATTGTGGATCGAGTTTGTAAACCCAAATCAGTATACATAAAGGGCTTGGGAAATAAGACTGTTGATTCGAAGAGGACTCTCCATGGTTGTTCTTCCTCTTTCTCTTCTCAACATCCAGAATATGAAGTGTTATCCCAGCGATTCAGTGACTATAGACAATTTCAGGAGGCAAAAAATCTCCAGACTCAACAAACAATTGATCATTTAACTGAACTGATGCGGTCTCAATTTCCTCACCTTTTCCCACAATATGGACCGCCCTCGCTGCCACCTCAATGAACAAATTTGGTTTTCTTTACTACTCTCTAGTATTTACCTTGCACTTAGTTTTAAATTATAACTTATTTTTTTATTGGACTTAGATGTTCTTACTGAAGACTTGTACTAATTACTTATGATGGCAACCTAGATCTTTTTCTTGCACTTAGTTTTAAATAAGAACTTATCTTTTTATTCTACTTAATGTTATTATTGAAGACTTGTACTAATTACTTATGACAATTTAGATCTTTTCTTTTTATTGTAATAGTTTACTATTTAATGTCAATTAGTTGTAATGTTATATATATTTAAGCAAATACTTAAATTAAATTAGTTATATTATTAATTATATGCTTGTTGTTATGAAGCACAACTACTATCAATTATATGGTTATTGGTATCAGCCATTTATAAATTAATAAATCAAAACAATAAAAAAATTGAACAATAGCTACGAAAAAAATCGCCGCTATTTATAATGTTGAAATCAAAATAATTTTATTACAAATAAATATATAGTGGTGAAATTTTTCGCCCCTAATGTCACTTCTTATGTGTCAAAGAGACATAAAATGTAGTGGCAACTTTCTTTTGTACCGAGAAAAAATTTTCCCACTAACTGTAGCGGCGAGTTTCAAATTCATCATTATAAGACTATAGTGATCAGATTATAAAGACAAGTTAGTGAAGAATATTTTCACCGCTACATATAAATAGCGGCGCACATATTTGTATAGCGGTGAATTTTTTTTGCCGCTAATAACTTTTTCTCTTGCAGTGATAGTAGTTGCCAACTAGCAAAATTTGGCAGTTGCCTTATTGAGCTTAGCTAGCTAGCCCCATGTTCACGTGATTCTGCTTCTAAGCCATTTTGTTCTTTTCTGGTACTCCTCACTATTCCTATATAATACACTCTGTGGACTCCAAAACCTTTACCGCTCTATTCTTCTCTCTCATATATTCACTCTTCTCTCTTTTTCAAAGGAGAGAGTTAGAAAAATGGAGTTCTCCAAGTCCTATGCTCTTCTTCTCATTTGCATGCTCTTTGTATCCTCAGTCACTCCCATTCTAGGCTGTGGATCTTGTGGAAAGCCCTCTCCAAAGTATAGAAAACCCAAGTCCAAATCATCTCCACCCAAGAGCCCCATTACTTTGCCACCAATTGTGAAGCCCCCTATTAAGGTACCCCCGGTCACTCTACCACCGCTTGTCAAGCCTCCCATTAAGGTGCCCCCGGTGACCGTTCCCCCGGTCACTCTACCACCGGTTGTCAAGCCCCCCATTAAGGTGCCCCCGGTGACCGTTCCCCCGGTCACTCTACCACCGGTTGTCAACCCCCCGGTGACTGTTCCCCCAGTTACCGTCCCTCCTGTTACTGTCCCTCCGGTTGTCGGTCTTCCCCCAATTGGTCTCCCGCCAATCGTATCAAATCCACCATCCGGCTCTAGCCCAGCAAAGCCATGCCCACCACCACCAGCGTCCAAGGAAACTTGCCCGATTGACACATTGAAGCTTGGTGCTTGTGTGGACCTTCTTGGTGGGCTTGTACACATTGGACTCGGCGACCCGGTGGTCAACAAGTGTTGCCCAATCCTTCAAGGGCTTGTTGAGGTTGAAGCTGCGGTTTGCCTCTGCACCACTCTCAAAATCAAGGCTCTCAACCTCAACATCTATGTCCCACTTGCTCTTCAGCTTCTTGTCACTTGTGGAAAGACACCTCCTCCTGGCTACACCTGCTCTCTGTAGACTTAGTAAGTACCTCTTACCCCTACACACAAACAGTTAGGTACTAAATATATATGTTATTTCTTGCACTAATATGATGCAACATTTAGAGATGTACACTCTCACCATATTCTTAAATTTTCCTACCACCCAAACCTTATCTTGAGGTAGTACCTTAACTAATTGAGCTAATTACTTTTGCTTAAACTTTAATATGATATAGTTGCATTTCTAAGGGATTCTTTGAAAGGGAGGGATTTAAGCGAAAATTGTAGTGCTTTCGTCAACAATCATTGTCTGCCAATTCTATCAGGAATATATATATATATATATCTTTGTCTTCCAATTCTCAGAAAAAAAGAGTATCATAATTTGATTTGAATAAGAAATAAAAATAACCACACGAAACTTTTTTGGTCCGGAACCGGAAAATTAAGAAGAACGGAAATCAAGGCAGTTTGTTTTATGGGGGGGAAAAAAGCAACAAAAGAATGTAATCAAAACAGGATTTTATGCCTAGGGAAGACAGGAGATAACATGACAAAACAGCGCACTTGATATAACTCTCCCTCTTACGCACACAAGAAAATAGCATTTGAATTTCTATGTGGTGTTTTCTACGGCACATGATACTGACAGTGCATGATGTTTTTTAACATTAAATTTGTTCAATATTACATCAAAATAAACTAATATGAAAAACTATATGGATGTTGATACAAATCTAATAGTTTAAACCGAGCTCTACTAATAAGTAGTTTTTCATATCGACTAAAATTGTTCTATTTCCTTAATTACTGAGCTCTATTTCTCTCTACGAGAGCTTCTTATTTGTTCAACTAATGTCTCACAGGAATATTTATTGACAATGGGATTCCAGGTTTGAAAGTTTGATTGGTTGTAGGACAGATTCGTCGTGAGAGGATGTCGAGCTGCCCTTCTCTTTCCTCTCTCTCTCTCTCTCTCTCTCTCTCTCTTTGATTGGTGTTAGGACAGATTCGTCGTGAGAGGATGTCGAGCTGCCCTTCTCTTTCCTCTCTCTCTCTCTCTCTCTCTCTCTTTGATTGGTGTTAGGACAGATTCGTCATGAGAGGATGTCGAGCTGCCCTTCTCTTTCCTCTCTCTCTCTCTCTCTAAAACGTGTCTTTTTCTTTTTAATTATTTGTTCTTTGGTACTATACCATAATGCTTGGCCAAGATCTTTGTGTACGGTACCAATATTTTCTCTTTAATTTATGAGACTATTTGTAAGTGTGTCTTTTCTTCGACAAGGATTCAATCAAAGATGATTATTTCTGTCTCGTTTTTATATGTTATATTTATTGAGATGCTTGTTTTACGCCAACTATATATATTTACAGTGATTAGAGTGTGAGTCTATATCTACATGAGTACCACAAGTAAGAGCAAATATTATGTGTCATTGTCGATTCCTTATAGTATGGGAATATCCCCTATTCTCATTCATATTTCAAAATGGTTCGGAACGATTTTTATTCATTCTAAGCACTAGCTGGCTATAAGAAGCAAAAAAAGATTGATGGAAAATCTTAATGGCTTTCGGAGGTTTTGTCTAATCTACTTCTACTATAAAAGCAGCTTGTTTTAGAATAGTAATTATCAAAACAAAAACCTTCTTTCAATTCAAAGCCAACTTCTAAGAATTACTTTTGAAAAAAGTGCATGTTTGAACTTATTAATTTAGAAGTTGTAAAAGAATACATCTTGTAGCTCAAAAACTGAAACACGGTAATTCAACAGGGACGCACTATATATTACATTCCATATTAGGTATATATCTCTACGTATGCAAATAATTTATATTTCTAACATCTAATTACTATTTTGTGTTTTCATCGAAATTTTGGGTTTGTACCTAACTATTTAAATATATCAATAGATATTTCGTATTATTAAAAAAAATTAAAAAGCCCTCCGAGTACCTTGAGGTTATTCTTTGGAAAGGAAATATCTAACCAATCTCTTGAGATTTTCATATATATAATATCTTCTTCTCTGCAGTACCTACTTCTCTTTAGTTTCGTTTTTGTTCCGATAATTTTAGATTGTGTTGAATTTTGCCTCATTTGCTCTTTGCTTCTACGTTAATATATTCTTTAGAGTCTTCGGTTTTCGATCTAAAATTTCAACCGACTTCTCTTCATAGTTGAGGTCTTCCTGTATCTCAATCACTTAAGGTTTGATCACGTGCGTAGGATCCAAAACGTACTTTTTAAGCATCAAAACATGATAAACATCGTGAATAGATGACATATCTGTTGGCAGATTCAACATATAAGTGTGACGCCTCCTACCCTTGTGGCGGGTCGCTAACCTTATACTACTACTAGTAAGCTAAAATATTATCTAACCTATTACTTGTTACTTAACTATCACCTCATTGTACCACGCACATACATAGGTGCATTTTTTTTTTCTTTTTACCTCTGAGTTCTCAACATGTTCATTAGCATGTTCTTTTGTCATATTAATACAACATCTAGCTAATACTTTGTGATTTCGGTTATGGAATCTATCCCCGAAACTTATCTTAACTTATTACAGTCTGTTGTTCTTTACTAAGACTGTAGCATCTATTTTTTAAAACTGAATACATTAACTTTTGTTCTACATTACATTATTTCTACAGCGGAATTTTTCCTACGCGGGCGAAGTAGACACCACTCCCATGAACCCATGACATATCCGCCACCTTGCATCCGCCAGTCCATCAAACATAATTATTATATAACTGGCTGTTTACCTGTGTTACCTGTAACACGAGTAAACTGATGAGCGAATGCCCAACAAATATAGACATGCACACATCTTAAAACTAATAAAACTATATAATGTGTCATAATGCAAGAATGCACATATGAATATGTTTCCTTGCTAACATGCTCTAAATAACTACTTTCTGTCTTTCTGTTCTTGTTACTATAGGCTGTTGGAAATGTGTCCATAAAGTAGGATGTAATTTGTTATTTGTAAAATGACAAATGTCAGACATTATTGTTTTGCTGATTTTATAAAATAAAATAAAGTTATGTTTTGATACATATTCAAGAGTGTTAGTGATATTGCTTAGTCCATAGACTGTTATCAACGAAAGAAGAGTCAGGGAAACCCTGCCGGACAAACTCTTCTGATATAGTTTAAAATAGATATTCGCAGTCTTAGGATCGATTGGGCAATC